>NC_056741.1:198227725-198265225 GCF_019279795.1 Protopterus annectens
ATTTCTCATCTCCATGCATTATTAGAAATATGGGCAATATTTTGAAGAACTACATATTACTTTACTTGACATAGGCTATCCGCTTTTGCAAAGTGTCTTGCCTCATATTATATTCTTGATCATAATTTAATCTAATAAAGTTTCTGTAAATATATTTCAATTTGTTTGTGTTTTATCTGTTGTGGGTATTTTCTCCTCTTGTATATAATTACTTATCAGCTACTATAAAATGCTTTTGTGTGTATTTGTAGTCTTTCCTCCCAGCTCATTGTAAAATATTTAATCTGTTGCAGGACTCTTGTCTACTTGTATGTAATTACTCATCAACTACTGTTTAAATGGTTTTCAGCCTGTTGTGGAGCTTTTCTCTGCTGAAAATTGGCCATTGGCTCTGTCAGATTTTCCTGGTTGTCAAAGGACAAACAGTGAGTATCCACGGATACTTACAGATGTAACCACTTATCATATAATATCTCACTATTATAATTAAGCTGGTTATATATTGTGCATCCAAAACCATCTTTTTGCACCAATTTTTATATTTGCACTCTGTGTATGTTGTACTAATTGCTATCTGAGCAACTCATTGATGTAATAGGAAAAAAATATATGGTCTCCACTGTCTCCTAGTAAGCTTTGTTTTCCTACATAGTTATCCTCTTAGTAATTGATTTTCAGAGACAATTGCTTTTAGTTTACTGACAACCCACTTCTAACACATACTTTGAAAAGTGTACTTATTTGGCAATATGGGAGGCTAGTCTATCAGTCCACCCCATGGTATGTAAAAAAAAATACTACAATGCTGAATTATGACAATTGCACAACATCACTCTAACATATGCTTTAGTGGCAAAGACATCCATATCTACACCTCCTTGGCTTTTCTTAACATCTTGCTATCTTACCTAATCCACTCCCATACTCAGATCTGCTTTCACTGAGAGTTAATTATACTACTTATATTCATAAGGTTTCATGAGCCTGCAAAACATCCCAGAAATGCTTTAGTGTCTGGTAATCCCATACCAAGATATGTAGACACAGTGCTCACCAGGCTGGCAAATGATAAGGTGACGGTTAGCTGCCTCTGTGGTGCAAGGATTCAGGATGTCATTGAGGATCATAGTGCTGTGCGGAACACTAGATATGATTATGACATTGTTGTTGATCATGGGGGAGGTGATGTTGGCATTCTAGCTTGGGGGGGGGGTGAAACTGCCCATATAACCTAATATTACTAGGCCCTGACACTGAGTAACATTTTTCATTTACCAGGAATAATGACTAAATTGAGGAATAAAATAACCAGTTTCCATAATGGGCTAGTAAACTGACATTCTGTGGAAGCCAGTGTGTGTCTGCAGAGGATGAAAATTTCAAGAAACACTCCTGCATCTTTCACTTGTTAGATTTCATCTACTGACTAAAACATCTGCTTCCACATAGCACCTTTTCTTGAGAAGATTTAACTTGATGGACATTGCAACACAGGAGATTCCAATCTGGATAACATCAAGGTAGCACTACTAAATGCAGGGACCTAAACAACCAAATATCTCAATGTAAAGTCCTTTATAACTTTGAAGACATCTTACAGAAAGCTGGTTACAAAGCAGTGGTAGTACTTCTTCAGTTCTAGGATGCAATACTTATCATGTGCAGAGATCCACCGGCAGCTAAGGGGGAGCTACTTACACTTATTTGTAACCCCACTGCCTTTCACTACATTCTATATAATGTAAATCTGTAATAGGCTAAAGTCTTAGTTACTCTCAGCAAAATTATCATATTATAACCAATTATAGACCCAAGACTATGATTCCTTCAAAGCAGGAATAATACCTTATTCATTAAGAAAGGTTAGCCGTAGAACCAAATTCCTTAATTATGAATGATTTCAACTGTGCACACATGAAATGACAAATATATACTTTCTTTGCCTTTTCCCAGTTAGGGGTCGCCACAGCGGAACTCCGGTCTGCTAATGATTGGCAGTCAATTTTTATGGTGCCGAGTTGCCAGCCCAACACCCAACCTTCAGCGAAGGCACACCCATTCACGCATGTCTTTTGGAGGCCACTCGACCATGGGGAGGACATGTAGACTCCACACAGAAGGCACTCCAGCCGAAAATCAAACAGGAGAACCTCTTGCTGTGAGGCAACAATGCTACTGCTGTACCACTGCAGCAAATGGCAAATGGCAAATATATACTATCAACAACAAATATCACCAGAACATTCTGGACTTTGTAAGATCACAACATATTTCACAAACACTTCCTATGCATATGGGAGTGTTAAACCTTGTCCTCACAAATATTTCTCTATTTCTCCATTTGCATTACTATTATGCTATGGAATAGACTTCCCATACATGTCAAACAGAGCACCTCACTGGCCCTTTTCGAGAGAAATCTTGATGAGTTGATGGGAAATAGAAAATTCACCCCTGGGATCACTCGAGTGGCTCTACTCGACAGAAGCACTGGGAACTAAGGTCAGATGGCACAATGTCAGGGTAATCCTATGGGCTAGGCTTGTAATGGCACCAGGGCTATTAGCTCAGTACACACCTATGAACCTATGAACCTATGAACCTATGAACTACATTTACTATCCGTCTTTTCAAATCCAGTCATTTTGCTTTGACCTCCTTTATGAAGACCAGCTTATCAGTCCTTCATTACTCCTGCTTGTTCAGGGATTATTCTAAAATCATTCACTTTCTATTTACACATCATATGTATATTCATAAATAGTGTAATTCCCAAGCAAACCTTGTATGTCAGGCTATTACCAACTCCTCTGAGGTTTGCTCTAGTTAGATTGATGCATTAGGCAGGAGTGCTCTGTTTCTGTACACTCATTCATTGTAACAATCAGAATTCTGGTACAAGCTGTCTGCTAAGCTATGGATATTAGTGGGGTAGCTGCAGAAATGATACTAATTAGGTGAATATTTCGATTGAGGATATTTTGGTTTTGATGAGAACTCTGGGAAAATCAAATTTCTGTCTTTGGGAACATCTGAATCAATATGGCCAAACAGCAGGCTATTTGGTCAGCCAAGATAAAGCATGGGAACTTGCCATGAAGTATGAACCATCCAAACAGCTAAAGTTGCACTTCACATTTATATGGCCTTCTCAGGGCAATCAGTATTTAAAGGGTTGATTTACTAGTTTGTGCAAGCAATTGTTAGGAAGAAAGTGTAAGACAAGCTGTAAGAAACCAAGCTACTATCAGATGCTTTGAAACACCTGCATTTGCCTTTAGGATAAAGAATATTGGCTGTGTACAAGATCTTTTTCTTGAAGTGGTTAAATGCAGGCAATATGATTGGACTTGCGTGCCCAGAGTGACACATCTCATTGGAAAATACTGACCTTAAGATTTATATGGTTTCTGATTAAGGTTAGAACTTGCAAAGCTTTTCCTCAATGGCCTGTATACTTGCAGATGATAAGTAGCCTGCCCTTCTTATTAGAACACATCTTAACTGCATAATTAATAATCTGGTTACTATGTCAGAAAACAAATTGATGCATTGCCTGGAAAAAGTTGAAGCTGGTGTGGAAATCTTTAAAATAGATATTTAGAGACAAAGGGGAATTCAGAAAATTTAATCTGGCTAGTAAATACTGCTTGGCTGTTCAGGAAACTACAGGCAAGATTAGCAGACATCAGGCAATGACCCCTTTCTTCCATGCTTTCCAATGTTTTATGAATATGTATATTCTTTATATCCAGAAATGAAAAAAGTGTGATCATAATGGGAAAAGGCATGAATAGTAAGAGGTTTGCAATTGTTTTCAAGTAAGAACTGATAAAATTTCAGGACAATTTGCTCTTCCTAATAGTGACTTTTACAAATATCTGAAGGTGAAACATTTACTGGGTCAGTTCTTCACAAATAAGATTAATGTAATGTTTTGCAGATTTGTATCTGGGAGAATATTTCTTTAAAATGTCTGTCAAGTAGGTTATTGAAGGGTTTGACAGAATATGGAAACACCATATTTAACCCTTTTAGGACCTCTAGGAAAGGAAATTGCTGCATAACTTAGAAGTTAAAGAGAATAAAAGAACATTTATCCATTTACAAAGGTAGAGTGTAGAAGCTGCAGTGGTATGTCTTGCATTGGATGCTATTACATTTGCATTTTCTTAACCCCACAAAACTTGTCAAGCAGGTTTTCTTCCTCTTTTTTGTGGAGCAGAAAGCACTCTCAGCCTGGAATTGGATTATGGGGATATACATTTTGGATTTGGGTCAGTCTTATCAACTTCTCTGTAGGACCGTTGCAGAAGACTCCACTGCAAGTACATGACCTGCACATTCGTTCCATGGAGGTGACAGATGGGCATCCATGGAGTAGAGAAGAGCCCAGTAGCCCATGTTGTCCTGCCCAATGAGTCTCACTGGCTCATTCATTCTTCTAGTGGTGATAGTCAGATGGCAGACAGTGGGTCAGGGAGTAAGTCTGCAGAGTAGTCTATCTTTGAAGTTCACTCTTCGTGGTGGCTCATTTGAACTCCACAATGCCACCTCACCTTGGAAAAGTGTGTGTGAGTGTATGTGTGTGTATGTGTGTGTGTGTGTGTGTGTGTGTGTGTGTGTGTGTGTGTGTGTGTGTGTGTGTGTGTTGCTTGTCACAGTGTACACTGGAGGCTTATGTGACAAGGGTAACACACTGAGTGCTCCCACTAGGTGTCACAAAAGTGGCAAAATATAGCTACATCGCTCCACCTAGGAGAATGACCAAGCTGTAGATATTTATTGCTATCCTCTGTAGCTTGTGCTCTGCGGAGCCCCTATCATTACTGAGCAGGAATTTCCCAGGGCACAATCAGGGTTTCATCCCTGTGTATTGCAGGGGCGCAGGGCATGCCCCAGTCTATTGAATTTTTGGAAAATATCAAGATTATGTTTCAAACCATATTAGGACCTAGTATTTTACGTATAAAATAAATTATTCTGTTTAAACTCTTTGTCTGCTGATATCATGTAAAACAAAGGGAGTAGCACTGATATACAGTTATGTCAAGAAAAAATATATCAGTCATATGGAGAGCAACTTAACCCATGAACCCCCAAAATATCAGAATGAACACTGCTAAAAATATTAAGTTGCTACTTACTTGTACTAATGACTGAAGCATAGAAAGTTTACTCAAGGTATATTAGAGGTAGATGCTATATTGCAAGGGGTCCCTATTGTTTGACTGAGTCTTCAGAAACTCGAAATTCATATGGTCAAGACCACATGATTGAGGCTATGAGAAATAGAAACTAGTGAATGAAGTGTGGATTGGGAATTTTTGTAGGGGGTGCAGGGGGTCTTTCCCATTGCAAAAACATAAAAAAGGTAGAGTTTGTGATTTTTATGGGTTTTTTTCAGTTTTCAGAAACTTGATCATATGGTCTTGACTGTATGAATTTCGAGTTTATGAAAACTCGATCATCTGACCTAGACCTATTGTGAGATATTTTTTAAACCAAATTTAGTGCCTTGGTATGTTCTTAAATGAGATGCTGAATGATATGCCATTGCCATTTGAAGAACTCTCTGTTATGATAGCACTGCTGTCAAACCTTTTTAGCAAGGCATGGGCAAGCTTTGAAAAAAAATATGTTATTTGAAACGACCATTGCTAATGAAAGAGTTTAATATTATTCTCTCTCTCTCTCTCTCTCTCTCTCTCTGTCTCTCCCTCAGTGTGAAAGTGTTAGATATGAGGATGATTTTTGATCAACTGGAGAAATTGTAAGGTGCTTTAATATTTAAATATAAAATGTGTGTTTACTGACCTATCACGATTGCTGGACTGATGTCTGGAGAAAATGTGCCTTTGGGTAGTGACTAATTTTAATTGATTAAAACTTGTTGGAAAAAATGCACCTCAAGTCGTTCAGATTTAGTAAAGAAGTCTGGCAGAGAGGCACAGAGAGAGTGATTAGTATTATTGCCTGACAGTGCTTGGCTCGCTTGATTACTTCTCATCTGGCATGCTTGCTTTCTGGAAATTACAAGTTATCCTCAAACCTTTGTGTTTTTGGCAGGTGCTCTCATTTCCTTCCACATCAAAGAGATATGTCAAAGGTGAATAAACATGCTTATAAATTCCTTGCAAGTGTGTGCGTGTGTGTGTGTGTGTGTGTGTGTGTGTGTGTGTGTGTGTGTGTGTGTGTGTGTGTGTGTGTGTGTGTGTGAGAGAGAGAGATAGTGTGCATATCATTGCAATTTGTCAGTTTTCTTTTTCAGGGTCAGTTCTCTGCATTGTGATAAGCAAGCAGCATTATCTTCCTCATCTTCAAGATGACACTGAATTGGATTAAACAGGTAGTTGGACAATGAATGAATGAATGGATGGATGAATGCATGAATGAATGAATGAATTATTAATCATCTGCAATTTCCAAAGACTTTATTGTAAAGTCTTCAGATTAGATGTAGTAGCACAGTGAATATCAGCAATCCATTTACTAAGGAACTTGACAGGCATTTTATACTATGTTAGAACTTGGCGTATATATCTTTCCACCATTAACAACCAGCACATATTAGTTACTGCTTAGTAGCACGCAGATACAGCCATCTACCCTATGTAAAGGTTTCCCAAGAGTGCCATAACTAAGTGCGCTTTTTAATACAAGCATATCATCAGAATGTGAAGGCTGGCTTCATAATAAGGACTACATTAAGTGGTAAGGGAAATGCAAACAAGAGTGCAGGTAATTAAATAGGACAGGCAACTCATGCAGGTATATAGGGTCTATATCATAAGAGTGAAAGTCCCAAAGAACGAACGCTCTTATGAACAAAAATGCCGGACATGGTGATGCTTTTTCTGGGGTCGCAGTAGAGTGAAGATAGGAATATTTGCCCTTTCCTCACTGTATCGTGATCTTGGAGTTGGAATATATATTTAGCGGGGGGTGTGGGGGGTTCGATGTTTGTGCATTTTCAATCACAGAGCATTTGTTCTTTTGAGCTTTTGCTCTTATGATATAGACCCAGTATATAAACAGTCAGAAAAGTGAATGACACTTGAACATTTTAAAGAAAGTACACAACTAAGGGAAGAAGAAGTAAATGTACTGGGACATTGCCGCAAGTAAGCAACAGACAGTTGTCCTCAGGGCCACTGTACTAGAATGGCTTACAGCATGGTTACCAGATATGGGGCAGGCAATGATGTGTTTTCTTTCAGGTCTGACATGTAACAATAAAGTTTGCTTAGTAAGAATAAGATAAAGCTAAGTGTGTCAGTTAAAAGGAAATTTCAGCATGCGTATGTGGACATATTAAGTGTGGCAGTTAACCAGGAATTTCTGCATGTGGATGTGGACATATTAAGTATGACAATTAAACAGGAATTTCTGTATGCGCATGTGGACATATTAAGTATGACAGTTAAACAGGAATTTCTGCATGCATATGTAGATATATTATTTATATTTTGAGACAGTCAATGGATCTGGCACAATTCAAAAGTTCAGTCTAGCATCATAAAATGAAATGGAGTGAAAGTTTATTTGACTGGAATCATCAAGAATCTTATCTGGCCATGCTGAGATTCTTGATAAGCAAATGAATAACAAATAACCTGTTTTTCTCTGCTTCCAAATAATCCATAATATTACATTTTTCACCACTGACAGAAATTATTGGATGAAATATTGTGTTACAGTACTGAATTGCTGTTAGACATGTGACATTTAGTAATGCTAGATGTTTACAAAATGTTAGAGAGTCTCTGTGTTCCTCTTATATTTTCCAGAACTGTTTTACCTTTCTGACTAACATATAATGAGAAAACAAGGAACATCAGTTATGCTTGTTAGACATACCTGCCTCTGATTTATTGTTAACATACTGTACAAAGGGATCTACGTCACAAGCTCGAAGTTTTAAAATGTTGATCTGCAAATGGTCGATATCGAAGTTTTGTAACTTCAAAATTGCAATAAAAAAAAAATAAAAACTTTTTTTATATTATTGCGGGGGGTGGGGGCAAGCCCCCTTTACACCCCTGCAAAATAAATGTACTATCTCTGAGATTGCTCTACAGTGAGGAAATATGTGGATTTCCCATTTGGGGCTGTATGTCAATCTCCATTCAAAATGTTTGAAGTTTCAAAACTTTGATCTTATGTTCTCGAACATTTGCACTTTGAACTGTTGAAACTTTGAGCTTGTGAAAGGAATCTGTACAAAGGCATAAAGACAAACAAGCTTTGCTTTTGAGGTGAATATCTTGGTGGGCATGTCCTGAATACATATTAAGTTGGTTATGATCAGAAACCAAATCATAATCCTCTATATTACAGCATGCTTTTTTATTCTGATTTTTACTTGGGTGACAAAAGTTAAATGAATAATAACATATCAGGAACTGTACATATTTTTTCTTGTGCCATCCACCCATTATCTTAATAATGAGCCTTACTTACTCTGAGATTAATGCTGCTTGACCAGTTCGAAGTTGTCAGGGAGAAGTAGGCTATGCCTTTGGAATCTGTTGTTAATGTTTTATTTATACGATAATTAGAATACTGAGATGTGAGGTAAACACGTCGATTTGGAATTCCTTTACCATATGCATCCTGCATTAATATCTGAAAAAAAAGAAAGAAACAAGAAAAGCAAAGGTATTAAGTGAATATACACTGTACTGCTCTCAGCAGATATGTGCAAATGTAAGATGTAATGTCCAATGAGAGATCTAACTGCTGAATGAAGCAAACCCACTAGTCATTCGCAATGCAGCGATGATTCAATTAGTGTAAAACAACTTATTTCATAGCATTTTGTAAGATTAGCATATGAAATGTCAGACCTTAAATTTAAAGGAACATAGAGTCTACCTGTTTCTTTAGTGCATGATAAAATGAATAGCTGGGTCTTTAATGTACATTTATTGTGCAGGACTTTAATGTTCATTTGTCATGGCTGAATTCTACATTGCTCTGGATACAGACTGCACAAAAGGCAGCAAGACAGGAAAAGGGTACATATATAACTGGGAAAAGAATGACTTGTTGAATAACTAGGAGGAAAATCAAACTTTTCCACTGCAATTCAAACATATAGATAGACAAATGATATAGGAAATTTAAGTTCTCTGGACACAAATAAGAATGTTTTATCCACAGTTTTAAATGAACAGCAGTTACTTAAAACATAGTACTCTACATGTACAGACTTAATGAAAGGCACATTTCTAGTAAAACTGGTTTGCTAATAAGGGATATGAGTCATTCCTACAAAAAATGTCATACAGAAGACTGTTCAATTACAGTAAATTGACAGAAGATAACTTGCAATTTTTTTATTCTTCTTATGGGGTAACTTGTCCCAGATTCTTCACGAAGGTGTGAGCTCTTAGTGTTCTTCCTAGAAGCCTATCCACTGAATTATCAAAGATGCCACCCCTACATCCATGCACACATGTGCACACACACACAAACACACACACACACACACACACACACACACACACACACACACACACACACACACACACACACACACACACACACACACACAGACATTCTCAAACACACATCTACATCCACATCCATCCATCAGCAAACAAGATCCACCATAATTGATCACACTCATAAAAACATACACAGAAATAAACACACATGAGCACAGATCCAGACTTGAGGCACCATGATCTAACACACACACACACACACACACACACACACACACACACACACACACACACACACACACACACACACACACACACACACACACACACATACACACACATGCACGCACATGCGCGTACATACATGTATATGCACACATTCATGTAACCTCACTTGTGACCCTACAGACACAACAAGTGTACACAAGCATCCACACACATATGCACACTAAAACATACCCTAGCCCCACATCTTTGCTGAATTTACCTTTACCAACAGCACTCTTATATGTGTGAGTGGGTAACCACCATCTTTTGATGGAGGTCACTTTTCCTCCTAGCTTAAAATTTTACCGTGCCAAGTGATTTCATGAATTGCTCAGTCAAAAAAACAGGATTTGCTTAGTCACTTCTCTGGATTGCCAAATTAACATGCATCTTCACTCATGAAACCCCTAACTGTACTGATGTCCCTGTTTATGAATGAAAATGTTTAGCACGATGCAGAAATCTTACACAGCAAGGCTTTTGCATTACATTAAGCTTTTCTGAATACCAGAGAAGGTTCTTCTTGGCTTGCTAGTCTGAATCATTCTTTGCACAGATGTTCTTCAAAGAGATAACTAAATGCATGTAAAAGAAAATGCATTTTTATAACTGTTCTCAACATTCCAATTGCCTATCATTTTGCCTTATGATGTCTTCCATAAAACAAAATATTGAAAGGGTGTATGTGCAAACTGCAGGAACATGTTACTCATCAATTTCTACATTTTTCTTGTCATACAAAGAAAATAATTTTGGACCATTAATACAATGACCCATCAGACTGGGGTCTTCTACAACTGATCATGTGTTAGCAGGTCTTAACACACCTGCCAGCTGCAACTTGCACTAAATAGAAATAGCTCCCACTAACCCAACCTTAGCTAATTTCATAGCCATCCCACTGCCAGAGCCTATTAACCTATATAGCTCTACCAGAGACCAAATTCTAACCGTTAAACTCCCATGGAGGGTTCCTGACAATATCTTCAGTCCTTGCTTCTTATTTCTAACATTAAAAATCAGATTTCCATCCCTAACCCTAAAGACCTCGATTGACCTTTCATGTATAGTAAGGCATGTAAAATGTAGAGTTCTACTGAACAGGGAACAGGAATTCTATTTCACTTATAGTAAGGCATGTAAAATGTAGAGTTTTACTGAGCAGGGAGCAGCAATTCTATTTCACTTATAGTAAGGCATGTAAAATGTAGAGTTTTACTGAACAGGGAACAGTAATTCTATTTCACTTATAGTAAGGCATGTAAAATGTAGAGTTTTACTGAACAGGGAACAGTAATTATATTTCACTTATAGTAAGGAATGTAAATTGTAGAGTTTTACTGAACAGGGAACAGTAATTATATTTCACTTATAGTAAGGCATGTAAAATGTAGAGTTTTACTGAACAGGGAGCAGCAATTCTATTTCACTTATAGTAAGGCATGTAAAATGTAGAGTTTTACTGAACAGGGAGCAGTAATTCTATTTCACTTATAGTAAGGCATGTAAAATGTAGACTTTTACTGAACAGGGAACAGGAATTCTATTTCACTTATAGTAAGGCATGTAAAATGTAGAGTTTTACTGAACAGGGAACAGGAATTCTATTTCACTTATAGTAAGGCATGTAAAATGTAGAGTTTTACTGAACAGGGAACAGGAATTCTATTTCACTTATAGTAAGGCATGTAAAATGTAGAGTTTTACTGAACAGGGAACACTAATTCTATTTCACTTATAGTAAGGCATGTAAAATGTAGAGTTTTACTGAAAAGGGAACACTAATTCTATTTCACTTATAGTGAGGCATGTAAAATGTAGAGTTTTACTGAACAGGGAACAGTAATTCTATTTCACTTATAGTAAGGCATGTAAAATGTAGAGTTTTACTGAACAGGGAACAGTAATTCTATTTCACTTATAGTAAGACATGTAAAATGTAGAGTTTTACTGAACAGGGAACAGTAATTCTATTTCACTTATAGTAAGGCATGTAAAATGTAGAGTTTTACTGAACAGGGAACAGGAATTCTATTTCACTTATAGTAAGGCATGTAAAATGTAGAGTTTTACTGAACAGGGAACAGGAATTCTATTTCACTTATAGTAAGGCATGTAAAATGTAGAGTTTTACTGAACAGGGAACACTAATTCTATTTCACTTATAGTAAGGCATGTAAAATGTAGAGTTTTACTGAACAGGAACAGTAATTCTATTTCACTTATAGTAAGGCATGTAAATTGTAGAGTTTTACTGAACAGGGAACAGCAATTCTATTTCACTTATAGTAATGCATGTAAAATGTAGAGTTTTACTGAACAGGGAACAGTAATGCTATTTCACTTATAGTAAGGCATGTAAAATGTAGAGTTTTACTGAACAGTGAACAGTAATTCTGTTTTACTTCCCCATGGTGAAAGTAGTAGCTTACTCATCTTACTCAGTCTTCTGCATTAAGGAAGATAGTGAATGCAACCTGATGTGATCTTACTGACATTTAAAAAAAATGTAAAAATCAGTGTAGTGCATTTTATAGATACTCCCAGTAAACAAACATAAATAAACAAATAAACATAAAATAATTTAGTCTTTTTCGTGCTTTTCAGTAACTGTAACTTTGTAATGATCAGAATTTAATTACCTGACCAGAGAAAGGGTAGTCTGTCCGGTAGTAACTAGAAACATTTTGGAACTGCACTGTTACAAGGGTTTGTGAAATTGGAATTGTTCCAGCCCCATTCACTTTAATCCCTAAAAGAACAGGAATAAATAAAGTGCATATTAAAAAATAATTAGACACAGTTACTGCAGAATCTGAGCCATGTATTTCTGGAATATGGTTTATTTAAGAAATATCACTTGACTGTGAAATCCAACTCATATTTTACTACACTGAAGATGCCTTCAAAGTCTGCATCCTCTTAACTCTTACATCATACAATGAGCCTTGAGAACATTAAAAAATCCACTTTCACAGCCATTAAATGGATCAGGTACGCTGAACAAGTTTTGTTGAAACCTGATGGAAATTGTATACAGTTTTTGCTAGGTTTCCAAAATAATAATATGGTTGTTCCTTTTATTTTCATTTCTGTCATTTATTCTGCTCTCAGTTTTGCTCTTTGTTCCCTATCTCTGTCACTTTGGGTCTTTTAATAGATGACACAACAGGCACACTTCTTTCATATATTAAAATAAAATCAAAACAAAACAGAAAGAAATACCATTTTAAGTAGGCATACCTATGTGAAACATCAATATACAGGTTTTCCCACCTACACCCTACTTATTAAATATGCAATACCATAACCCATCAAAGGGTTCCTATTAGAACCTCGGACGCTTGAAATTTCGAATGTCATATGGTCGGTACCATATGATCGAAATTTCAAGAGTTCAAAGGTTAAACGTAACCATTTGGCACAGAATGGGAGAATTTCCCTTTTCTGCATTGAAGTGCGATCTCGGTGTTGGTATATTTAAGTAGGGCGATGTGGGGGGCGCACTGTTAAGATAAGTTTTTTTGTTTGTTTTATTATATATTCTAATTTTTAAATTTTGATCATATTTTGTCGAACATATGGGATTCGAAGTTTTGAAAGTTTGAATATATAATACAGACCCTAATCAAAGCAGAGAATTGTGCACTTGGCATAATTCTTATTATTTTTTTGTACTTAGTGGCTGTAAATGAACCTGTACTAAATGAGCTTATGCAAAAAATCTTACACAACTCTCATCTCTAAGTCCCACCTACAGCAATGATGGCATTCAAATAAAATTTGCATTGTGGTAATGCAATTAGTGCTACAGAAAACAGCAAAGCTACCCCTAAACAAAATGTATGCTCCTACTGCTTCATAATTAGCTGCATCTTAAATGTTGCTATGTGGCTGTAAATGAGTGCATGTACGCATGCATGTATGCACACACACAGACATAACATAAATATTGCAAAATGTATTAATCAGCAAGGAAAAGTATAAGACAAAAGAGTTTTGAAGTGAAGCAAAATATAAAATATGAAGAGAATACCAGGTAAAACAGTGCATGCATACAGGTATGTTTATATATATAAAATATATATAAATAATGCTGAATTCTAAAATGCACTTCATTTGACTGACAGTTAATTTGACTGACAATTAGTACTGGCAGTCTCTAGAGCATTGTAAGGCAAGTACATGGAATATGTCATCTTTCCCACTGTAGTGTGAACCTGGAATTAGTATACATGGTTAGGGTGGGTGGGGGGCACTTTGATTTTACTAAACAATATTAAACCAAAAGCAGACAATATAACATGAAATTAAGTGGGGGGTGGGGCTTCACCCCCACCTCCCATTGTAGGGGGCTGTGCCCCCCACACCCCCTCTAAATATATATACTAACTCCAGGGTTACACTACAGTAGGAAGAGGACATGTTTCGTTTTATAACTGAGAGACCTGCATTTTATTGAAGTATATGGTGTAAAACACCAATGTGGGAGACAGGACAATTCACTGAAAGTGCTGGTTTATATCACACTATGCAGAAAATGTTGTTAGTTTTTATGGTACTAATTATGTAAAAAAAAGCAATATTTCCATATGTACATAATACTCCAAAATCCAAGTGAGTTAAATTAGATTAGGAGAAATCTTACATGTTGCTGAAGAAAAATGTCGTTAATATTTGCAGTCTAAGTTGCACATCTTGAGATATATCCAGTATTACTTGTATTGCTAACTATGCAATTAAACATGTTTTCCTATTTCTGTAAATATCTCAATAAACATGCACTTACAGAGGAGTTTCTGGTTGTAATGTGAAAGCTTATGGTGGGTTGACAAAAATGTCACAGCAATATATGTCTAGGATGAATAGTTTTTAAGACATGATAATGTATCTGTGAAAGTTTATAAAAATATAATTTGGGGTTTGTTTATGTTATAATATATTATACTATTTATAGGAAAAGAATATAAATGCACTATTATCACTGTAAGTTATACTTCTTACTATAACATTGCTATTTGTATAATTTTAATAGCCTTTATTGTCAAAACAATATTTACATTTGTTCATATTTCAGAAAATGCTCTCAAATCCAAGATGTGTGTAGGCTACTAGCAGTGTGACATTCCGTACCAAATAGGTGTTACCAAGTTAAGAATAGCCAAGCTTCCTAAATGTTTCTGACAAGCTTTGACACCCTACAATTATTTTAAGGGGTGTATATAAGCATGGACACAAGTGGCAAAGCATTTATACGTTGCCTGTCTTTACTACAGACATGGGCACCAAAACAGTGGTAAATGTCTGATTCCCCATCTACTGGCCCAAGTTATGCTTGTGCCGGTTTAAGAAAAAAGTTTGCTTCATATGCATGGTAAGAAGGAGCAATCTCTGAGACACATAGCTGTCTCTCGCACATGTCCTATTTATGTGACAAACGAGGTTTAAGTTGCTATATCAGTTAATTCGGATGTTATATGTTTTGCAGTGTGCAACAGATGCATCAGAGTGGGATCAGAGCATGATTTGTAGCAAGACATAGATCATTTCTGAGTAGTATATAGGTCATCGAGTACAAGGACATGTCTTTGAGGTGATCTGCTAAACGTGTAATTTACGGTCTGAATTATTTTTGAGAGGAACCCATATGGACACCATTTGTTGGCTATGCCTGGTCAAGCACACGCAAATGAGGGCTTTGTACTCAAAGATTGGTCAGATGAGGCTGAAGTACATTAGAACAATGACATCCTTATATCTAGATGCCAAATCTTGCTTATAAGTTGTGCAACACAGTATCTATTTCCAGGTTTATGGTGCTGTTTTACCCTTTTATTGAGGTAAAGCTGTGCCTTTCTGCGTCTGTTTCTGATTCCGTTACTGGACATGATGCTGCAGAAAATATATAATCTGTTTTGTGAGTCAAATGTTAGTCAACTGTACAATGTTCCCAGTACAGGATGACTACCTAAGGATAATAAGGGCAATGCCAGTGGCTTTGGTCTCACTGAGAGCATTGATATTCATGTGCTAACCTTGCCTCTTCAACGTATTGATTTTCTAACTCGTAGCATGACTGATTCAATTTAATCAGGCTGTTTGGATTATTTGATCAATTCCTCTTCGTCTCTTTGTACACATTTTGAATTCTGTATTAAATGTATTGTATTTCTTAGAAACAAGCACTGTATAATGGAGTTCCATTTCAGCTTCATCATATAGAAAGATGGCACATGCAAAAATGAATTTCATAACTATGTAACTTTTAAAACAGCTTGAAGTAGGGAAACAGCTACATTTGCTATTTGACAGCACTTAATTCTGTAATTCAGTTCCTTCCAGGCTGTCACAGAGGCTGTATAACATTCCTGTGCCCATGTGTGATTTGTAAAGAGCTCTGCTTACCTGATGCACCCCCAAGACATTTCACTTGTGAAATTGTTAGCCCCCAAACTCTCCATTGCACTGTCAACCATCTGATAGTGTATGCATACTGCAGTAAGCAATTATCCTTTCCAGGAAGGGTTTCTCACCCTCGTGCCTGTTGAGTGATGTCATATTCGCAATCTGCCCACATAACAATGAACTGCATAAGCTGGCAATCATTAAATAAATGAATGAATGATCCAGGGAATGTACAACTTTAGTAAATACAGAAAAATATAAAATGCACCCTAGGAATTAAAATAAAGACCTGTAGGAAGGAATCAAGACACATCATAGGACAATC
The DNA here is from genome assembly GCF_019279795.1 of Protopterus annectens. NCBI lineage: Eukaryota > Metazoa > Chordata > Ceratodontiformes > Protopteridae > Protopterus > Protopterus annectens. The sequence goes on from NC_056741.1 coordinate 198,244,175, forward strand.
ACACCATCACAGGTCATTCCTGTCAAGAACAGTGAATCTAAAATAAAAATAAACTAAATGTTGCTCTAGGAATGTGAATCATGTTGCCTGTTTGTCCATTCCGTTTCATATTTTATATATTCTCCTATAAGTAGACAAGTTGTTAACTTCTGCATTAAAATTGTTTGTGACATTAAGGATTGCTACTCAGACACTGGACTGACTGAACATCCTTCCATAGGTAAAAATCTCCTCACTGTTGCTAGAAAAATTCAGAGTAACAGATCTGGAGTATCAATCTGATTAGGTACAGAGGAATTAAGTAGTACTAATTCTTTGTTGTTGAGAATGCTAGAATAATTCAAAGTAATAGATCTGGAGTAGGAATCTGATTGGGTACAGGGGAATTCAGCAGTACTAATTGTTATTGAGAATGCCTGATTATTCTACCCAAAATGAATAATCAATTCCTTCTTCTTTTGCTAGAATAATTCAAAGTAACTGATTTGTATACCTCCTAACCTCTTAGTGCAAGAAATCTAGATAAAACCTAAAATAATGAGGAGGGCAAACGCCCCAAAACAGGGATAGGTTTTAAATGTTGCTCTTATAATCATAGAAAGTAGCTAGAATAACAAGATTGGTGCTATCATACATTTTCTGAAGGATATGAAGTCTGAAGCTCAAATGCATGTCATTATTTATAGGTTCATAGGTATATACTAGGCTAATAACCAATAGGGCCTTTATATGCTTAGCAGTATAATCCAACCAAGTTGTGTCCCTATATATCATGTGCTTTTATTAGAAGTGGAAATGTCGATTAAAATATTTCTAGAGGTTAATGGGGAGGAGGGAGTGTTAGTTTGGGCAATACTGTCTGTCACTGTCTTTCAGAGACATGGGAGTCCATAGGTTCATAGGTTCATAGGTTGGTAATAGGCTATTGGCCCTAGGGCCTATACAAGCCTAGCCATAACAATTCCATGGCTATCTCTTCCCATGCTATTTACTTCCCTGGAACCCTGTCTAGCAGGGCGACTGACATGATCCCCATGGTGAATTTCCTTTCTCCCATCCAATCATTAAGGTTCCTTTTGAAGAGGACCAAAGAGGCGCTCTGCTTGACATGTATGGGCAGTCTATTCCAGAGTCTGGGGAGTCTCTGGATCAGGTATCTATCCCTCCAGCATGCTTTGTTTATTATGATGACAAGGTTTAGATCCCTGGAGCATGTGGCTCTGAGGGATTGGGATTTCTTTAAGTGTAGCATGTCCAACAGCTCTGGGTTTGACATGGCCTTGTATGTTAAGCAGATATCACCTCGGAGTAGATGATATGCGACAGAGTACAACTGGAGTTTTTTAAGGCGGTCAGCATAGGGCATCCACTTTAGGCCTGTGATTCTTTTAGTGAGGTATTTCTGAGGCCATTCCAGTTGTTGCAGATGTCTTGAGAGGAACATACCAAATGGGGCATTATATTCTATAATGGTTCTAATGAGGGATGAGTAAAGTGAGACAATGACCTCCTTTTTTCAGGATGAAAAGCCCTTAGTGATGAGGTGTGCCACATAGAAGAATTTCCTGACTGTTGTGGTGATGTGGTTATTGAAGGTGAGACCACTGTCTACCTGTGTCCCTAAGTTTCTTATCCCACTTTTGGTGTTTAGTGTACTGCCACCTATGTGCTAATTCATGGGTACATGTTTTTTCCCAAAGTGGATAACTATATATTTCTTGGCATTGAGCTTGAGCCCATGACTCTGGCACCAAGCACCTGTGTAAAGCCCTTTTGTAGAGTATCAACATCATTTGGGGATTCAATAATGGCCCCCAGTTTGCAGTCATCTGCGAACTTTGTTAGCCAGAGTCCCTTAGTGTTGGCCTGTACTTCAGAGAAGTAGATGCCAGACAAGAGAGGTCCCAGAACTGAACCCTGAGGTACTCCACTTGTCACTTGTCTGGAGCTGGATTTGGAATCAGCTACTTTTACAGTGTGGGTTTTGTCAGTAAGCCAGTTGGCAACCCATCGAGTGACATAGGGATTAATGCACAGCTTAGTAAGTTTATCTATGATTCCAGAGTGGGGGATGGTATCAAAGGCCTTGGCGAGGTCCAGATAGGCTGTGTGGACTGCCTTACCCTCATCCATTGCTCTGGAGACTGATTCGAAGAAGTCAATTAGGTTCAGGAGACAAGATCGGCCCTTCATGAAACAAAACTGGGTGGGGTCCAGTGTTTTAAGGTTGCCAATGTCTTTGTTTATAAGTTCCATGATAATACATTCCATGGCCTTGCAGATCAGGCTCATCAGACTGATGAGGCGATAGCCTCCGAGATCCAAGGTGGATCCCCCCTTGTGGAGTGGGATAACTGTAGCTGTGTGCCACTCAGTGGGTATGATCCTGAGGTGAGGGTAAGATTAAACGTGACACTTAGGTGAGGTGCCAGTTCATTTTGTAGTTCATTTAGTACACAGCCTGGGATGTCATCTGTTCCCATGGATGCTGTATTCTTAGCTTTGGAGTGTGTATTTTTTACCTGTGTGGCCATTATTACCAGAATTTGGCAATCTTCCGGTATTGAGATGGGTGATTTAGGGGGTGAGAGGGGGGTGAAGCTGGCACTGAATTGATTTGCCAGGATATTGGCAATATCCTTGGGATCAGTATATTTAATGCCATTCTGTTGTAGCTCAGAGCAGATCTGAGCATTGCCATTTAGATTCTTGACATAGTTATAGAATGCCTTGTGGCTGTCTTTGGAATCTTTGGCAATTTTATTTTCGTAACTAGCTTTGGAGGATTTTATGAGGGATCTCAACTTCTTACTGAGGCTGGTAAGGGAGTTTTTTTGCATCCTGGGATTTTCCACTTTTCTGCAACAGTTTTTTCCTTTTGTTGTAAAGTTTGTTTATGGCAGGGGACCACCAGATTGGCTTCCTTTTTTGGGGGGGAGAACATCTTGGTTCTATTTGGGATGGCACGATTCATGCATGAGTGGATGTGCTTGTACAGTGTCTTAGTGTAGGACTCAGCAGTCGAACTTTCAGTTCCCTTCCACATGGGTGTCATGAAGTTTGTAACTTCTGACTTGAGTAGCATGAAGTTGGCTTTGGGGAAGTTTTTTTATGGAGGTTTCCTTACTGGGAGGTGGGGGTGGGATGTGGATGTTAAGGGTGATTAGCTTATGGTCTGACCTGACCAACGAGGGGGTGACCATAGGTATGGAGCATCGATTTCCCATGTTGGTAATGACCAGGTCTAGGATATTGGAGCCCCTGGTTGGACTATGGATTAGTCGATCCAGGGCATTGGAATTTATGAATTCCAAGAATCATTGGGCAAAGGTGTTGGTACACGAGTAGTTTTCCCAGTTAATGGCAAGGTAGTTGAAATCACCCTGATTAGAGTGCTTGGTTGTATATTAATATTTTCCAGTATGTTTATAAATGTGTAGTGAGAATCTTGGGGCATGGTGGGGGATCTGTAGCAAGTTACAATTTGGATTGCAGTCTTACTTAGTGTTAGTTGCACCTGGAGAATTTCAGACGCATTGTGTTGGGCAACTAACCTGGTGGTGTGAATATCCTTGGTGAATATGGACCCTCCTCCACCTTTAGTGTTTCGATCCTGGTTTGGTGGCCAAAAAAGTGTGGCAAGAGTTGTAGCCTGGTATTGCAGGGGTGCTCTCTGGAGCCTTGAACCAGGTCTCTGTTACTGCACAGATATCGATGTTCTCCATTTTTAGGAGTGCCTCGAGAGAGTGCCTTTTGAGGTTTAGACTTCTAGCATTGAGTAGCATTACCTTCAGATTTTGCATGCTTGTACCTGTTATGGTGGTGGTTTTGTCCTTTTAACTTTGCCTAAAAAAGGCACTATAGGGGTGGCAAGAGCCTTAGCCAGTAACCTGAATCCCAGGGGCAACAGGTGCAGACCAACTCTGGCAAGGAATCATGGTCTGCCGATCATGTTGTCCCAGGCAGACCGATACTGGATCCCCTTTGAATGACACCAGAAGCTTAGCCAATTGTTGAAGTCAATCATTTGTCCTTATATTGTGGTATCATTCTGGGCAAAGGCAGGATGCTCCTCAGGTCTAGGGTCATACCTGCCTGGGCCACATGATCCAAGAGCTCTTCCATGTCTCTTTTCATGTAATCCAGGGAGGTATCTCTCAAGTCTTTCACTCCAACATGGACAATGACAGAGTTATATTTGTACTAGTTGTGGAGCGACTTGAGTGCTTCTGTTATGTGGTTGATCCTGGCACCCGACAAGCAGCTCACTGTAATTTTCTCCTTGTTCAGCCTGGTGAGTGGGACATCAGTGTGCCTGACTATAGAGTCACCTATGACTAATGTGTTAGGTACGTTGTCTTGCCTTAGGGGCTGTTGCTGGGTGATACACTGGTGTTGTGAGCTATGTGATGTGACACTTTGGTTGTGATTGGTGTTTGTTTGCGTTTCAGCTTTGGAGGTCCTTGTTGCTTGGGCAGGTTGCAGTTAAGGGCCTCCGCATATGTGGATTTAGTGTTTCTATGTGTGGGTGTTGGTGGTGTGAGTTTAGAAGGGCTATGTGTTGCTTGAGGTGTAGTGCGGGTGTTAACCTTCTCCTCTTGACTTTCTAGCACAATCTTGGGTGGAGAGAGCCAGATGCAGAGGTAAGGGATGGAGTCTGTTTCACATGGGTGAGGAGCCTGTTCCAGAGCATAGGCATCCACTGAGACATATATTTATCATGGCAACATGTCTTAGTTATGTCACAAGCAAAATTTAAATCCTTAGTTCTAGTGGTTCTGATGCTAATAGTTTTGTGGATTTGCAAAAGAGTTGGATCTGAGGATGCCTTGTATGCCAGGCATAGATTGCCTCTCAGTAACCTGTAGGAGACTGAGTACAGAGATGGGGCTTTAAAACGATCCATATAGGACAATGTGTTTAAACTCTGAATTCCCCTGTTAAGAAACCTTTGTGGACATTTACTTGTTGCATATATCTGGTCAGGTTCATGCTGAAGTGGGCATTGATTTCAAGGATGGGTCTGATAAGGGCCAGATAAAGGGGAACTATGACTTTGACTTCATTCCTCAGTGATTTGCCAGAAAATCAAAAATTTTATAAGGAGCAAACTAAAAATATGAGGCAAAAATCGGGACATTCTGCAAAAATCTGGACAATTCAGAGGTATGCTAATGGGATTAGTTGCTGAGAAATTTTAAGAGTATTAATTGTTGAACATATGAAGAACATGTACATTTCAACTAAATAATGCAAGGTCAGGACATTCAAGGAGTGTTATTTCCAATAAAAGTTGCAGGGTGGGTTTTCTCAAGCATTCTGTACAATTTTTTAATTTATTTATGTTATGTCTGTGTCAGCATGGTCTAACATAAAACAGAACAACAACAATTAATTAAATTCTACAAAGCCAACGTGTGGCTGATTCCTTCAGGCACCACTTGCATACTCTGTGACTATAACAAATTCACTCTACCAGACAATGACTCCAGGTCACCTTTGACAGAAAACTACTTTTACTTCATGAGTATAATCCATTTCACAGACCAGTAAATCTAAAAATAAAATACAGTGCCTATGGACATTAACAACACAATAAACTACAGTATAAGTCACTCTGGTATCTTTTGCTTAATACAATGCTGCATTCAGGAATTACACAAAGCCTGCAATTCATTGCATCTTGTCTGCTCTGTAAATCCCACTTCTAACATACAGAAATATTATAAGATTTAATGAATATGCAGTGATGTTGCATACCTGTATGTGTATAGCAGTGACATCAGCTATCAGCCAAACTCACACACTGCTATTTCATTTTATTTTATTTTATAATGAACAGCACCACCCTGTTGTGCACCTAACCACTGAATTCAACCCTTACCCCCGCCCTGACTCAGTGCTATCAGTCCACACCATGCACCATGGGAAAGAACTCCATGTAACTGTCACCATGCTGTTTGTCCTCACATAATACATGCAAACACAATGGCAAGACATGACTGACATGCAGTTCACTAACACACTATGCCTTTTATACCATATGAACTCTGATTCTGACAATTAACCTTTGACCTTAACACAGGTCTGACAGTTGAAATATTCTTCCAGTATAGGAAAACCAGTTTCACCGTCTAATAAAATTATTATCCACAAACAGATGCAACATTATGATTCTTTTACATTTTGCAGGGATAAGGCAAACAATTTAGTTACATAATATACAATTCAGGCAAAGGACATTGTAAAACAGACTACCTACCTGTTCCAGCCTCTTCAAGGGTAGCAGTGATGTCTAACTGCATTTGATAGGACCACTGTGTAACATTCAAGAAGGGTTCAGTTTCACAAACAGCAGTAAAACAACCATTATTATCTGTCTGTTTAAAAACAAGAAACATATTAAAATAAATTAAGGACATGAAGAATTTAAAGGCTGCAGAATTTTAACTAATCTTAACATAAAATGCGCTGTACATCAAAATGGCCAGAAAACTCTTGCTAATGTGCATGATTATATAATCCTAAATGTCTACTACTAGATACAATTATTAATACAGCAACTGTTTCAACCTGTGTATGAATGTGTGCAGACTAGCTACTTCCCTGAACTCAAATAACATCGATTGCATTACGCAATGCTGTACAGAGGTGAAAGTTCTGCCACCAATTTCAATATAACTTTGAGGACTATTCAGGAAAAGTTATTCTGAAGAGTACCTGTCAGTAGTCTGCATTGCATGTTAAGATACATTTCCCAATAAAGAAAAAATTTCAATATTTTGACAAGTGCAGAAATCTTAATAGTGCTGCATTTGTTTAGCACAATTGAGCCTACTGTCTGAATGAGCTTTTCTAAGGTTTGTATCAGCAAATAAATCATTTTTTATCTCTGCCGTGGAAGTTGTAAAGCTGAGGAAGTCAATACCATGGTGAAAATGGAATTATGCTAGTGTTCTACGTCTAATTAAATAATAATAAATGTTTTCCTGATATCAGTGCTGGTGCTCTTTATATTGTTGTTGGACCTGAAATACTCATAAACAAGCAGTGTTGTGGGCAGGTCCTTTTGCTGTGTGGTGCATTCTTTACTGTAAAAAACTATCTGTGAGATACCCAGTTCATAAAAAAAACCTACCTAGACCATCTAAAGCTTTGCTCAGCAGCTAAATAAGCTATTAATGTAGCCCATGGAAGTCAACAGGAAACACTACTTTAATATAAAAACAGATAAGAAAAACTGACAATGAAATATGAGGGGGTCTGGTATGTGCGATGCTTGATACATCTATTTTCCTGAATGATATTGAAAAAAATGCAGACATTCAAGAGTGTGATCACAAAACAACAAATTCCAATAGATATACAGAAACTCAAAGCTCAGTGAAGCATTTCGATATCACATACAAAAGAACTACCACACACTGATTGTATTAGCAACAACAAATTTCAGTTGAACACCTAAAAAAGAAAGCTAGCCTGCTTAGAACCCAACAGAGATCATTGAAGTCCTTTGCATTATTACATTAAAGGACTTAACAATGAACTAACTTAAGCAACTATCCTTTCCAAATATGTAGTCATTTGCACTCACCATGTTTGTTTTCTTTTGTGGGCCAGAAACAAACAAACAAAAAAAATCCAATGACACTTGTGTTGTATGTAAAGACAGACTGTTTTCTCATCTTGAATTGTGACCCCCCCCCCAAGATAATTGCCACCTCTAAAAAATATTTTTTTCTAAGAAAATCTGTGAATCCATAACACTATCTTCTCATGGTGAACATCTCTGCCAGACCAATTTACTATTGTACAAATAATATACTACCCGATATTTAATTTTTCAGACATTAGCCCATCTTTTATTCTGCAAATGTCTTCAAAACTTTAGACAGTCATGTCAAGCTTTACGTAGATCTCAAAAACCCTTAAAATCAGTGCATGGAAATAAATTACACTAAAACAGCAAAGTGGCATATTTACTAACCTTTAATATTTTGCAGTTATGCTATGCATGCATCAATATCTTTGAGCAAACACTTTCCCCAGACCAATCTGTCCCATGTGTGAGATAACAGATATCAGTCTAAGTACAACTGACAAGACTGTCTTAGAATTCCATATAATACAGGTTTTAGGGGGAATAGAGATTGAAAATTTTGTGGCAAATTTTCCAGGTGAGCATAAGTTGACATTATTATATAGAATTTGTGAGTTTCCATATATTGAAATAAATCAGAATAGTACAAGTTGGTCTAGTTGGATCTAATGGGAGAATGTATTCTTGTGGATGTACAGAGTAGACCTCATGATGTAATCATATCAGGGCTAATAGTTGCTGGTGTCAACTCCTGCATTAAGACTTAATAGTCAGTGCACACTCCCATTCTTTAACTAACCACAAATGGTTCTACAAATATGTACATTAGGATAAGAATAATCTACTGATGCCCAACACCACAATTTTAAAGATGAAAATATTGTATAAAGATGTCATAATGTGGCTTTTGCATAACCTTAATGACATGAAGCTGAAGTGAAGGTTTGTTTTTGGACCCACATTATCCAAATCTACCTGAGATCATTTTTGAAATTGGGCACGTCGTCTGATTTGCCTCACATAACTGCCTTTACATATCTTAGGCTAATAGACATGTGAAGTAATTGCCACAGTATATTAAAAATAAAGCAGATGCGGGGCTTCATCTGGCTGTTTTTCTCTCATCAGTGCATATAGTCTGGCATTATTCAAGAGTGAAAGTAAACAGCAATGGGTGATATTGATTGAAGCCAAGCAATACACAGAGAACTGCCAGATAACAATAATCTTGGATTCTGGCTACTAGGCCTGAGTGCACCAAACGTCTCACTTGCTCACACAGAAATAATGTGTTAAATGCTGAGATGTGGCTACATTACCTGTATTTTGGTTAACTGAAGACAACTGGATATAATGTTTAAGCAATGTAAGAGTGAAATTGTCATGATGATATAGCAAGAAGACTGATATGGACATGCAACAAACCCATGTGTATGTATCCAGTGTTAAGGTGAATTTATGGACATCCTAAATGGTAGGGAATGTAATCATGCTATGCAATATGCAGCCATTATATGCACAACCATAGGTCATTTACAGGAACAGGGCATCATAACACATTTCAGCTTTATTTTTACTTATGCATTATATGTAATTCCTTTGTTGCTGTTTCAGTATGTAGTTATATCTTAGTTTAGAAAAGCATAACCATGTAAAAAAATTGTAATTTGAATGCCAGAAAACATTGCCAAACTTTTTCAAGAATACACTCTATTGTTATATTGTATAAGACTGATGAGAGTACTCCTTCTTGGTGTACCCAGTATTTGTTACATTGTACAGTATTAGTGAAAGTACTCCTTCTTGTTGTCCCCAGTATTTGTTACATTGTACAAGACTGGTGACTGTATTGCTTCTTGGTGTACCCAGTATTTTGTTACATCATACAGGACCAGTGAGAGTACTCGTTCTTGGTGTACCCAGAATTTTCTTACATTGTACAGGACTGGTGAGAGTACTCCTTCTTGGTGTGCCCATGTTTTCATTACATTGTACAGGACTGGTGATAGTACTCCTTCTTGGTGTACCTGAGAATATTGTTACATTGTACATGACTGGTTAGAGTAATCCTCTGTGTATCTGGGCCTCTTGTTACATTATATAGGACTGAAGAGAGTACTCCTTTTTGGTGTACTCAGTGTTTTGTTACATTGCATGGGACTGATGAGATACTCCTTCTTGGTAAACCCAGTAGTTTGTTACATTGTACAGGACTAATGAGAGCTCTCCTTGTTATGCCTGAGAATAGTGTTACATTGTATGTGACTGGTAAGAGTAATCATTTATGTGTCCAGGTTTGTTGTTACATTTCATAGAACTGGTGAGAGTACTCCTTCTTTCTGTATGCCATTCTGTAGTTATAGTTTATTGGACTAATGAAAGACTCCTTCCTTGAGTACACTACTCATGACTGTATATGACTCTGATAGCTAAGAATACATTTTAATACATTTTTGACTCTACTCTGAGCATCATGACAAATGTCCTGTATGATGCTTAACAACTTATTTGGTAAATGTATTTCATAATTAATTTCTATCCAGCCTGTCAAAAGCAGTTGAGAAGATCATGGGTTCATAGGTTTATACTAGGCTAATAAACACCAGGAGCCACCATGCAAAATCTAACAGAAGTGATGTTTCCTTCTTGGTGGCCCAAATTTCATGTTAGGGCACATCTTAGATTTTTAACTAGCTGTGATACCCTCTACTTCCTTGCCTCTACACTTTAAAGTAAAAGTCTTAGAGAAAATATTGGTAACATACTGTTGTTAGTTGTTCCAATTCCATCAGTCAATGAGATGTCAGTGATTTGTATCCTGTAGATTACCTTAGTATTTTGTAGACATTTTTTTTCCCATTTCTTTCAATTAGTACTAAGTCCATGCAGATATTCGACTTGTTAATCTTCATTGTACATTTATGCAATTTCATCTACTTCACTTGACATCCAGTTTTCAGATAAATGTATTTTCCTTTTGGTATCTGCAGGGCTGTTTTGTTAGACAACAGGAAAGGTCTTTTTCCCAATGTTAAGGAACAAATGAAGATCCAGAAGCAAATCACTTGTTTTACCACAGATAAGCCCCCAGTTCTTGTATACTGTATGAAAGCTGCTAATAAATTTCAGTAGATTGCACTGAATGTAGTGTTACTCTGAATGAATCAGACACTTCATGCAATCATTAAGTTTTTGTACAGTTAGACTGGCGTTTCTATAAGAATCCATCCATCCATCCATCCATCCATCCATCCATCCACAACCCCTTTTCCCATTTTTTGCACATGGGGTCAGGGTGTCACTTTAACATCTCCTGCCAAAGTTTACACTGCCAGGTGGTTAGTCCTGCTACAATAATTTTTCCACATCATACACTAACACACAAGTTCACACCTATGCCAATTTAGAGTGTCCAGTCTACCTATTGCATGTGTTTGGAATGTGGGAGGAAACCAGGGCACCCTGAGGAAACCTATTCAAACACCAGGAGGACATGCAGACTCCACACAGAAGGCACCCCAGCCAAGGATTGGGGCACCTCTTGCTGTCAGAAAACAACAATATCTGCTGTATCACTTTACCACTTGACGGTAAATGGCTGGGACTGAAACCAACATGCATTTTTGTAAGTGAAGAGCTGTCACACAAAGCATGACTAAAACACGATTTCTACCAGATAGGTAAAACTGGAGGCTAAAGCCTGAAAAAAGGGATTATTAGACTGGAGACAGATGTAAAACCTTCATGCAGCTGTGGTGATGTGGTCTGCCATGATCATAACAAGATCTTTAAGAAAAGGAAAAACATTAGCAACCATACAAGATCATGGCAGCACTCTTTTTTCTCCTCAGGGTCTGTATGAAAAATGTACATGTTGCAGTCGTATTGTGCTAGATGTAGTCTTCAGACATCATAATGAATGACCAGCAGCAAGGGGGTAAAAGGAGAGGTTGATCCCAGGGCTTTGTGAAAGATCAGATCAACACCAGTGGATTTAACATCAGAGAGTGACAGCCCAGTAGTTTCTGTGGATAATAGGAGGAAAAAAGAGAGACATTGACAATTAGTCTTATAATTGAGATGTTTCAGTTTTCAGGTCTGTTATGGTTTGCTTTTTAAACAAGTGTTAAAAAAAGAAGCAATGAGGGGGGAGGTTATAAATGCTGGGATGCAATTTATGGTATATCTGGGTGAGGTCACATCATGCTCCTGAATGATTAGAACTAGTTAGGGTTATTTTTGTTTTTCCAAGTTAAGCCAGCACTAATCCTATTGCACTCATATGCATTCTGGAGAGTGGAGTAATCCAAGGCAAGACCTAGACGCTGTCCACAAATTTCTAATCCAAGGAAATAAGAAATTAAAGGTAAAGTGTGTGTTGGATCCCATATCCATTGTGAGAAGCAGCATGTTATATTTTACTTCTTGGTTATACAACTTGAGGGGAATGATACAACAGAGCTAATGGTAGTGGACATCCATAACTAGATTAATTAGGTCATTACTTATTTCCTTAACATTTGTTAAGTGAGTGGGTCAACTGGTCCAAGGACCCTTTTCAGTCACAACCTGGACCAGAGAGGCCAGAAAATCCAATTAAATATAATATAATATAATGTAGAACTAATTACACAGAAACAAATAGTAATGTAGGTACAGTAGTTACTAGGCATGTAGTCCAAGAGACCATTAAGGGGCACACACATTGTACAAATTTCAAATTGCCCCAAAATACTGTGTGGTTAATTGATTTGCTTAAAGTGACATGGTAGGCATATAAAGGTGGAAAGATTCAAACCTCATACCCCTGGAACCAAAAAAACACTCATTAACAAGATGGAGCTTTCTTCTATACTAATCTGTGCTTTGTAAATACAGCACGGTATTGAATATTCATTGATAGGAATAGATAATTTTTAATTTTCAGGTAGTTACAACCCATTACTGAGAGAGCAAATTAATATACAGTTCAGCCCCAAAGAAACATTGCAAAGAATATGATAAAATCTGAATTAGAAATAAGCCAGTAGATGGAATACATAATTGTTGCTATCCCTTCCTGTTACTATGACAATGATATCCCATTGAATACTCCACATCTAGAACAAACTTTCATTACACGTCAAGTTATACTCTCTCCTCCTTCAAGGTAAACCTAGACAATTGGAGAGGCTTAAAATGCTCTGTAGACTGATTGCCTAATACTTTCCTATGATATGGGAAACTATGAAACTATAAAAAGACCAGCAATGACAAAAAAAAACAAGTAAACTTTCCAAAACCAAACAACCACTTGTAAAACATCCAGGAAGCTATGAAGAAAAGAAAATAGATACTCCGAGCTCTAAAAACACTTTGTATTGACAGATTACCATTTAACAGTATCACTGCTTTTCCATTCCTTAGCCTAGGACTTCTTCAGATACCAATAGACATTCTTGCAATCACTTCTATTCCTGTTATACTCCTACCTTTAGCTAATCTAAGTTTAATTATATAACAATCATCCATCAATTACCAGTTAAAAACAAAGCAAGGGCTTACCTAAAAGAACCCAGTGTGTGTCCATTAAAAAAGAAGAACCCACGATATAAAGAAAATGTTTGTATGTGATTTCAAGTTAAACATCTGTTAAAAACTTTCCAAATATGTGCAGTTAAAACATCATTAAAGATATATTTTACCAAAGTACACCAACATTGCCATCTAGTGGCTAAACATTTCAATCAGAATAAAAGGATGGAAACAGGTGAACAAAATGGCTAAAAATAAAAAATAATGATGAAAAAAGAATAAATAATAAATGAAAAAATAGAGAAAAAATAATAATAAAAGAATAATATTGAATAAGACACCCATCTCTAATGTTGAACATTTAAAAACAGTTAAAACCATTAAAACCTTATTCATGTCTTACAAAAAATGTGTATGTGTGCACCAACATATGTTTTCATTTTTCAAATTTTAGCTGCTACATGTTTTAATACTGGAGTTAAAAAAATATTCTCATTCAGTCCAGGGACTTTGTTAGCCTCAATCACTAATTGCCAGAAAATTTCCCTAAATTAAATTTTGGTTTCCCATGGACCCCTTCTAAGGTCATGGTCAACCTTTTCTAATACAAAAAACTGAACTTTGCCCAGGGGCAGGTCAAGGTATGGTTGTATGGGGCATTTTTCATGTCCTTAATCAGAATATCCTTTGTGTGCTCGTACACCCTTCTTTTTAGTTTTCAGATGGTCTACCAATGTCAAATGCCCCACATTTGTTACAAACAGCAAGATAGAGCACCCCAGCCATTGTACATTTTGAATGTGAACTAGCTTCAATAAACCTACCCTGGATTGGATATATACTGATTTCTTATTCATCAGTTCTAGCTTTGCTATACTTTTAATCGTGTTTTTACTTATTCATCAGAAATGGACATTGTGCACAGTTACCACATTTATAAGCTCCATTTTTTTATTTTTCCTTTCATTTCAGCCTATTCTCCAGTAGATCTTTAATATTTCTTCCTTTTTTATAAATGAACTTCAATGATTCTTTAAAAAGTACCCCCAAATCAGAGTAACAAGAACATTTGTTCCAATTGTTCAAAATAATATTTTTAATCTTAGGGGTGCCACTACTGAAGGTTGTGACATATGTCCCTCTCCAACAATCCTCAACTTTAGCCCCTGCAATTCACCTCCTGTAGGTACCACCTTTGTCTCCCACCCTGTACCCACAATTGGAGCATCTTTTCTTTTCCCACCAATTTCCACCTCCTTTTGTAACTACTTCCACCAATCCCAAAAGGTATTTTCTTTCCAAGAATATCCCTTTCAACTTATTGCACTCCACTACAAGTCTTCCTCGGTAGAGGTCTTTCTAGACCGATAAATAAACTGCATCTTCAAGGTACCTTTTTCCTGCTTATAGGAATGAGCACTTGAAAAATGTAGGTATGAACTGGAAAAGGTTTCATTTCTAAAAATAGTGGATGTAAATTCCTTCAATTGTTTAACTTTTTGAATAGTAACATCCAGGTATAGCATCTTATCCCTTGTGATGGTGTATTTGAATTTTAAAAAAGTCTGTAGTATTATTCAAGTATTCTAAAAATTCCAGTAATTTGTTCTCTGTTCCTGTCCAAAAAATACAAATATCATCCAGGCATCACCTATAGAAAGTCCCATTTCTTGGCATACTTGAACTTAAAAATGTATTTTTCTTCCCAGGTAGTCAGTACAATGTTTGCATATGTGGGGGCACATCACTCCCTCATCATTAGCCTCGTAGATTGTTTAAAAAATTCACTTTCAAAATCGATGAAATTATTTTTTAAAACTATATCCATCAAATTCATGCACACCTGAAGTTCACTATTGGAACCCCCCCACACTGGAAAGTGCTTCTGAAAGTGCTTCCCCAAACCATTCCAGTCCTATTTGATGGGGGATCACTGAGAAAAGATCTTGTATGTCCACTGTCACAAAAATTAAATCGTCTATAGATTCTTTCTTAATACATCTCAAAAAACCCTGTGAATCTTTTAGGATCCCCATGTAATTAACCAATATTTTCTTTAATTTGTGGTCCAAAAACTTAGCTAAAGGATAGGTTTTGGACCCATTCACCACCACAGTCAGTCTTAAAGTAAATTGCCTATTTTTTACCTGATTGAATTATTTTATATATTTTCTGGCATTGCTTTATATATTTTCTGGCATTGTTTTCTGTTCTCATCTGTTCTGAAACTGTCTCCCCCTGTTCCTTTGGTGGAGTTTATAAAATTGATCTAACAGCTTTATTTGATTGTTTCAAGGCTTGCTGATTTAAAAATAGTTTCTGTTTGAAAATTCCTGCACACACTGTTGGAAACTCCTAGTGCTCTGGCTGAAGTGTTATTCTCAAACAATCTGGAAATATATCACTGACTGATACATATATTTTTGGCATTTCAACCTTTTAGAGTTCTGCATTGTCTTAATGTTGCCTATGTTTTACCTGATCAAATTATTTTATATATTTTCTGGCATTGTTTTATATATTTTCTGGCATTGTTTTCTGTTCTTATCTGTCCAGAAACTGTTTTCCCCTCCCCTCACCTTATTCTTGTGGTGTTGTTTTAGTTGGTGGCCTTGCAGTTGCCCGCCACTACTGTAACTTTGATCTGGGACACCTTTCCCAGTCTATTGTTCACTTGAGAAGGCCAACCCACTTAGGTTCATAACCTTGAATTTCTTCTGCTCCTCCTTTCTTTCACCTTGCACTTTGCTAAAAAAAAAATTCCACTTTATTCATCTGATTACTGTATTTGTATTTCTTCCTACTTTATTACCTTATTTTCATTTTGCCTCCTCTTAAAAGTACTCAATTGTATTTATTCTGCTGCATTTATTACTGCTTGGTAGTAGTCTGATTAAATTGTAACTGTTATTCTAATCCTTTTGGTTTTAGCACTGTTTTGGCAGGACAGGTAGCTTACATCCTTCTAAGTTGGGAAATGCTGATTGAAGGCTCAGTGTCTGTTATTCTGAAAGTGTATTAGTTCTGGTTTAAGCACCTGGGATTCAGGCTAGTTATTTTACATTAAGAATGTTTGTGGTCTGCACTCTTGTGGGAGGAGAGGCTACGTTCTGCCCTTCTGAGCTGGGAATTTCTGGTTAAAGGCTTACTTTGCCTGCTTATTTGAACTGTTTTTCTGATATTGGCACACCTTGTCTGCTGTAGCATAGACTAGATTCAGGCCTGCTGAATCTAGCTTTGTTTGTATAATTTGAGCACTAATCCAGGCCATCTTTTTGGAGAATGTTCCCCTGCACCCTAGTGGCAGGAGTGAGCAGTTAGAACTTTTCTGATTGAAAACTGCTGGAACAGGTCCCAGGTTTGAGCTTTTTTACTGGTTAACTGGGTAATTTGTTTAAATCAGTTTGCTCATTTTCTACTGTTATATAAAAATTGCACTTTATTCATCTGCTTTTACCAAATTAGTTTTCTTAATACTTTATTACTTTATTTTGCTTCTGCTGCCTGTTCATAAAAAATACTTAATTGCATTTATTCTATTGCATTTATTACTGCTTGCTAATAGCCTGAATAAATTATAACTGTTATTCTAAGCCTTTTACATTGATAATGTTTGTGGTCTGCACTGTTGTGGCAGGACAAGTAGCTTACATCCTTCTAAGTTGGGAGTTGCTGATTAAAGGCTTAGTGCCCTGTTATTCTATAAGTGTATTAGTTCTGGTTTAATCACGTGGGCTTAGGGACAGTTATTTTACATTAAGAAGGTGTGGGCTGCACTCTTGTGGGAGGAGAGGGTAGATTCTGCCCTTCTGAGCTGGAAGTTTCTGGTTAAAGGCTAATTGTGCCTGCTTATTTGAACTGTTTCTTTCTGAAATTAGTACACCTTGTTTGCTGTAGCATAGACTAGAATCAAACCTGCTGAATATAGCTTTGTTTGCATAACTTGAGTACTAATTCAGGCCATCTTTTTTGGAGAAGGTTCCCCCTGCACCCTAGTGGTAGGAATGTGCAGTTAGAACTTGACTGATCAAAGATTGTTGGAATGGGGCTCAGTTTTTAGCTTTTCATTGGTTAATATGTTACTTTGTTTAAATCAGTTTGCTCATTTGCTACTGTTATATTAATAAAATACACTTAGCTAGGGTTAAACTATTCCCGGCACCATAAAGTTTGCTCTTCAAATTTTCCCTTAGAACTAGCCAGTTTTTAGTTTTAGCACTCAAATATGTTTCTTTGAGCTCAGCACTTGTTCAGAACTCATTGTAAGCACTAAATAAGCTACAAATTACAACAGCACTCAACTTTCCTCACTTGTCTAGAGGAAAACAGTTTTTAGTACTTTATAAATAAGCACCTATCCAGGCATGTCTAAAGGTCAGCTTCCAGAGTTTTCTCCTGTCTTCCTGAAGAATCTGGGCATCTTGAGACAATGCAGCAATTGCCTCATGTACACAGACAACCCTCTCCTCCAACCACAAAGCACTAAAACCTGTGAGAGATGCACGTATATAGCCAAACTGGAAGTAAAGCTCTCTTTTCGTAAGATTGGATTAGACAGTCAAGAGGAAAAGGTAAACACTTGCACCACACCACACTCATCACATAGTCCCTCAAAAGCTACACCACCAAAACACGCACATAGAAACACAAAACACACACCTACATTCACGGAGGCTCTCAATAAAAATCTGCCCAAGCAACAGAGACGTCCAAAGCAGAAACACAAGAAACCTCCACCCCCTCAGCACAACCCAAATGACACATGGCTCACAAACTCAGTGTGCCACTCAACCACAGCCCATAAGGCATAACAACATACCCAACACTCTAGTCATAGGTGACTCTATAGTCAGGCACACTGATGTTCCACTCACCAGGCTAAACAAGGAGAAAGTTACTGTCAGCTGCCTGTTGGGTGCCAGGATCTGACACATAATACATGCACTCAGGTCACTCCACAACAAGTACAAATATGACTCCATCATTGTCCATGTTGGTGTGAATGACCTGAGATGTACCTCCCTGGACTACATGAAAAGAGACATGGAGGAGCTCTCCAATCTTGTAGCCCAGGCAGGTATGACCCTAGCCCTGAGTAGCATCCTGCCATCACCCAGAATGATAAGTCAGTACTAGGACAAAATGATTGACTTCAACAATTGGCTAAGCTTCTGGTGTCATTCTAAGGGGATCCAGTATCTGTCTGATCGACAGACCATGATGCTTTGCCAGAGATGGCCTGCACCTGTCATCCTTGGGATTCTGGATACTGGCTAAGGCTCTTGCCACCCCTATAGTGCCTTTTTAGGCATGGTTCAAATGACAAATTCACCATCATAACAGGTACAAGCAAGCAAAATCTGAGGGTAATGCCACTCATTGCTAGAAGTCTAAACCTCAAAATGCACTCACTCAAGGCACTCCTTAAACTGGAGAACATCAACATCTGTGCAGTGACTAAGACCTGGTTCAAGGCTCCAGAGAGCACACCTGCATTACCAGGCTATAATTCATACCACACCTTCCGGCCACATAACCTGGACCAAAACACTAAAGGTGGAGGCATGTCCATATTCATTAAGGATATCCACACCTCCAGGCTAGTTGCTCAGCATAATGCGTCCAAGATTATCCAAGTGCAACTAACTCTGGGCAAGATCGCAATCCAAATTGTAGCTTGCTACAGATCCCCCACCATGACCCAGGATTCCCACTCCTCATTTCTTGATACATTGGAAAATATTAGGGTACAACCTAACACCCTAACAATGGGCAATTTCAACTACCCCACCATTAACTGAGGAAACTACTCATGTACCAAACTTTTTGCTCAACATTTTCTGGAATTCATAAATTCCAATGCCTTGGATCAGCTTATCCACCCCCACCAGGGGCAGCAATATCCTAGACCTGGTCATTACCAACATGGGAGACCAGTGTTCCACACCAGAGGTCGATTTCTCATTGGTGAGATCTGACCACAAGCTAATCACCCTAGATATCCACATCCCGCCCCCACCCCCTATTAGGGAAACCATCATAAAAGAATTCTCCAAAGCCAGACAGTAAAACAAAAGTAGCAAACTTCACGACACCCATGCAGACAGACAACAGAGGTATGACTGCTGAATCCTACACAGATGCACTTAATAAGCAGTTACATGAATACATGGATAGTGCTATCCCTAACCAAACCAAGATGCTATCCTTCAAAAAAAGGAAGCCAAACTGGTGCTCCCCTGCCATACATGAACTCTACAACAGAAGAAAGAAACTGTTGCAAAAAAGTGTAAAATTCCATGATTGGAGAAACTCCCTGGTCAGCCTCAGTAAGAAGCTGAGATCCCTCATAAAAATCCTCCAAAGCTAGTTATGGAAACAAAATCGGCACGTATTCTAAAGACAACCATAAAGCATTCTATAGCTATGTTAAAAACCTCAATGGCAGCACTCAGATCTGCTCTGAGTTACAGCACAATGGCACTAAATATACAGAACCAACTGATATTGCCAACATCCTGGCAGATAGGTTGAGTGCTAACTTTACCCCCCTCTCACCCCCTAGAGGGCCATCTCCATACTGGAAGAATGCAAAGTTCCTGTAATCATGGCTGCACAGGTAAAAAACACACTCTCCAAAACCAAGAACACAGCATCCATGGGACCCGACAACATCGCAGGCTGCGTTCTACATGAACTACAGAATGAATATGGACCTAAGTACCATGTTCAATCACAGCATCACCTCAGGCTTTGTGCACACTGAATGGCACACAGTGATGGTTATCCCACTCCACAAAGGGGGAGCCACCATGGACCCTGGGAACTACCGCCCCATTAGCCTGATGAGCCTGGTCTCCAAGGCCATGGAACGTTTCATCATGGAACTTATAAACAGACATTAATAGTCTCCAAACTCTGGACCCCACCTAGTTTGGATTTGTAAAAGGCAGATAATGTCTCCTAAACCTGAAAGACTTCTTTGAAGGCTTTCAACAACATCCCACACTCTGGAATTATAGATAAACTCACTAAACTCAATATAAATCCCTATGTCACAAGATGGCTCGCCAACTGGCTCAATGATAAAACCCACACTCTGAAAGTAGCAGACTCCAAATCCAACTTCAGATCAGTGACAAGTGGAGCACCACAGGGTTCTGGGTCCTGTCCTGTTTGGTATCTATTTCTCTGAAGTACAGGCTAACACAGAAGGTCTTTGGCTAATGAGGTTCACAGATGACTGCAAACTAGGAGCCATAATCGAAACTCCTAACGATGTGGACATCCAAAAAAAGGACCTCACTGAGTCAAATGACTGGTGTCAAAGCCATGGCTTCAAGCTCAATGCCAAAAAGTGCATTGTCATCCCTTTTGGTAAAACCACTCTACCCATGAACTACCACATAGGCGGTAGGTAGTCTACTTAACACCAAAAGTGTGATAAGAGACCTTGGGACACAGGTGGACAGTAAGGTCTCCTTTGATAATCACATCATCACAGTAGTCAGGAAATCCTTCTACGTGGCACACCTCATCACAAAAGGTTTCTTATCCAGGAAAAAAAAGGTCATTGTTCCCCTCTACTCGTCACTCATTAGACCCATTATAGAGTGCAACACCCCTTTTGGCATTTACCTCAGAAGACATCTACAACAACTGGAAAGGCCGCAGAAATATCTCACAAAGAGGATTACCGGCTTCAAACAGATACCCTATGCAGATCATTTCAAAATACTCCAGCTTTACTCCATCGCATATCACCTACTCAGAAGCGATCTCTGCCTGACATACAAAGCAATGTCAAACCCAGAGCTGTTGGACGTGCTTCACTTAAAGAAATCCCAATACCTCCGAACAACATGCTCTAGGGACCTAAACCTTGTCACCACAATAAACAGAACATGCTGGAGGGATAGATTCCTGTCTCAGAGACT
>NC_056741.1:198270225-198277725 GCF_019279795.1 Protopterus annectens
CAGAAAAATAAGAAATAGAATGTTCAGGACCTTACCTTTCCAGAAAAATACTGGCATATGCTATTACCCTCATTTGGGAATGCTCTGTAGTATCCCCAGTAATAAGTGTTGCGACAAACAGTTGCAGTAATTATACCTTTCGCAGATTGTCCAAATGTATACCTGTCACAAAACAAATTAAATTCATGAATTAAACAAAGACAAATTGCCTCAGCACATGCATGATGATGTGTCTTAACATGTGTAGTGTGTGAGCGATTAGCCATCTAATTTAACAAGTGTTTATACCTTACCCAAGCGGTGTTAATAAATGATAAGTGACTGCCAGTAAAAATGAAGCAGCTGTTATACTGCCTCAGAGTTTCTAAAGCAAGCAGGTCTGCAAGAAAATGGGACAGCACAAGCCACAAACCAATCTCAACAGATAACAACTTCTGAACAGATATTAGTGCCCACCTAACTAGTAAACTACCACAAAGATTAACTAAAAGGAGCCTCCACTCTGCCTTAGCTATAGTAGAAGGATGTAAGCAAATGAACCAAGTCTTCAGATTCAGTTTTAACCTTCAGAACCTCATAGAAATACTGAGGCCTGCAGAAAACTGCACTTGCATGCAGTCGTTCTAAGCCAAGTATATGAAATGAGCTACCATAGTACTACAAGTAAAATATAACTCAGTACATGCTGTGCAGCAGTTCCAATTCTGGATAAACAAGGGCAATATGCAAACAAAATGGAGTTAACTTAGCAGAACCCCAGCAAGCTCATAGATGCACAATTCACCACAATAAAGCACAAAATCATGCAGATAAATTCCTTATATAGTAGCCAGTCACCCTCATAAAGGGGAAAAACACCAATTGTATAATTATAAGAAAAAAAAAACAGCGCAACAGAAATCTCTTCAGTTCTTATTTTGGTGTAACATTCCTATTTTCAGGCCCAATTTATGATGTCTCTATTTTTCATGGCTTACCTTTAAAATGTCACAACACACATGTGCGACTGTTCATGCACCTGACTCAAAATGCTGGAAACCGCACTGTTGAATGCTGAGAAGAGCGACTCTGCTACCCAAAGAATGTTGACATTCCGGGAACGCCGACTTTGTTCGAAACATCTGTCACTTTTGGATGTCTCCTATGACTGTTATGCAGAGGCAAGCCCCCCTGCACCCCCCCCCATGTGGGAGGCAGTTCTGGGTCTATATCACATTATTGGATGATGAAAAGAGTGAATGCTCTTTCATTGATCCAATAATGTCGAAAGCAGAAAAAAGCGAAGTCATGAAACATTGATTTTTTTCCCAGGGAAAAAAATCGGTGGGCCATCTTCGGGACTTTGCCATTTCCTCCACTATGGTGCGATCTCAGAGTTGGTATATTTAATAGGGGGGTGTTGGGGGAAAACCCCCACCACTACATTTTATGTTTAAACTTTTTTTTTTTTTTTTTTTGCGGAGCAGCAAATTTTTTCCCTGGGAAAAAATTCACTGTTCTGTGTGTTCGCTTTTTGTTATTTCGATATTATCGGTTCAATGAAAGAGTGTTCACTCTTTTCATCATGCGATAATATGATATAGATGCAGCAGTGTTCCCACACTTCCTGCTAATTATATATACTAACTCTGAGATTGCACTACAGTGAGGGAAGGAGTACATGCCCTGATTCCCTTTGTAGTGTGATCTCTGCTCAGAATGCCGAATTCACATGAGTGAATGCACACTGGCATTCACTCTTTTGTGAGTTCAGCAATTTTAGTTTGCTAATACGAACTTTTGAAAACAGCTTTTCACACATCTGACCATTGCAGATGTGTACCTCAACATTTTAAAGGCACACCATTTTTCACATTATGTCCTTATTTTCAGGATTGATTTACACTTTCAAATGATTTTCTGAGTCCTGCTCATCATACATGATTTTTGAAGCTATCCAGTACACAGAAAGTAACAGTATATGACCGACATATTGGTTTTACTCTTAATTTAATGAAAGAGAAAGCACATATTGCATATACCATTTTCAGAAGCAAAAATGAATGGTCTTGTGTAATAGACTTTTACAATACAGTTAAAGTCTATAGATTTTACACTGTCTCTGAAAACATGGTTACATTTTTCCATCATTTATGTCACTCTGTTTTTTAAACATGTTTTCAAGTACTATCTCACATTCCTACTGGAAGTGGGAGGAGCTGTATACTATTTGGTAGTCATATTTTATGCTAATCAGCTTACTATATTTTTGGCTAGATGCACCTACTTTCAATGGTCTTCATTTTTATTTTCAATGTCTGCAGGTTGAGAGCTATGCATGGGCAAAATGCAATCAGTTCAAACAAGGAGGATTAAAGGCATTGCTCTTCTCCCGAGTTCAGCAACAACAACCACTGGGTTTGAAATCAGCAGTAATGAACCCCAAGTCACTTTCCTGTTGTCTAGTACAAGCATTGTTGAAACAGATAGCTACAAAATCCAGTGAGCCCAGCAGGTATAAAATCCAGGTGAAACAAGGAGAATATATAAGCAAAACCATTTAGTGCAACAGGACTTCAAAAGTTCACTGCTTCACAACTCTGCACTACAAAGCACAGGCATGTGAATCTAAACCTATTATATACCTGGCAGGCAGCCACCCAAACAGGAAAATTGCCACTCAGTAAAAGAGGAAAAACAGAAAATTAATCAGAAAGAAAAATAAAACTCAAGACAACTGACACCCATTTCATACAGAAAAGGTTGGAGTCATTCCTCTTTCTCATTGTCTCATCAAGAAAAGCAACCATGATCTCGCTGTCTAAAATCAGCAGTGGTCCTCCCCCAGTCACTCACCTGATATGTGGTACAACCCCAAATAAAACAAAAACAAGAACAGATAAATACAAAATCCAAGCAGGTCTAAACCCAAGTGCATAGCATAGCAGAACTTCAGCAAACTCAGTGCATCACATTTCTGCAGTATAAAGCCTAAAATCTGAAGCTTGGTTTGACAAGGAATAATCAACATAACTTCAACCTGCTCCTCATAGGAATGTCATGTAGTGGAAAATTAACTATTATACAATGACTGTCCATTAACATTCAAAAATATGCACACTGATTGGCCAGCCCAACCAATGTGCCCATTGTAAAATCCAACATATACCAACAGAAAAAAGTCGTCACCCACACTTTCCTCTGTTAATATATGCTATGGAGATTCCAGTTTTCTTCTCTCTTTTTTTTTTAAATAAACTTACATATTCATATACTTCAGAAGTATGAGAGAGACAGGAAAAGAAAATATAAGGATAATCAGGTATGTTATGCAAACCTAGAGAAATGTACCTGATTAACCTTGTACTTTCTATACCCCATCTCTCTTGTAAGTATGAACTGTTCTGGATTTAATTTTTTTTTTAATTAAAAAAAAAAAAAAAAAAAAAAAAAAACAGCGGAGAGCTTCCTTTCTCCATTGCTTTCTTTCCACAGCACTGATGTACTGTATAAGCATGGGGATTACAGATGTGCAGTACATCAAGAAATCCCCATCAAACCAAGGAAAAATGTGAAAGAGCACCATGACGTTGTTATACAAGGATATTATTTAGAAAAACTAAGTAACTTTTTTCTTAAAAAATGTCACTGCATAATAGCAAACCACACCAACCATGTGTAAATCCAGCATTACCCACACCCAGCTATGGCTTATTGCTATATTACTTCACACCCACTGTGCAGAATATTTGATGCTATGCTAACCATTTGGGTAACAATGTTGTTAAATCAATGGCTTTTCAATCTATTGGCTTATTCTATGGTGAGTGTATATGTGTGTGTCTGTGTGTGAGTGTGTAGTTAGATAGATAGATAGATAGATAGATAGATAGATAGATAGATAGATAGATAGAGAACTAGATAAAACAACAGCTATAGGAAGCTTGACATTCTATTGTACACAAGTAATAGATTGATAGATAGATAGATAGATAGATAGATAGATAGATAGATAGATAGATAGATAGATAGATATAGAGAACTAGATAAAACAATATATATAGGAAGCTTGACATTCTATTGTACACAAGTATTATTTTAGTTCCTTGTTTTCATACAAATGGTGTCTTGCCTTCCTGTCAGAGCTTTTGGTTTTACCCCATAGAAAGTATAATATATATATATATATAGACAGATAGATAGATACCTGCCACAAATAGCAAACTCGAAGTGTCGATCCAAAGTTGTGATTCTTTCAGGACCATTGACAAGAGTTTCAAATTTTGGTAGCACTAGAAAATAAAATACAGGAAGATGATTAACAAAATACCTTAAAATGATGTTTCATGACATTAAATTGCCTTACATGGCTTTACCTTCAAGAAGTGCCGCACAGTTGAATATTCCATAATAAAGATTACAGTAAGTAAGCAAATGGACAACACTTTGATACAATGTAACTAAACATCATTAAAAAGTACAGAATTTATAGTGAGAAGCAAAGGTATTCAAGAAAGAAGTGATGTAACTGTTACAATAAAGAAATAAAGTAAATTGTGCACATAATTCCATACAAAAACATCATGCCTTAACTGCAGCTTGGCATCTCACTCATCACATTATCAATTCAAAAGCCCAAAGTCTACCAAAAGGTTTAAATTTGCAATTATGTTAGCGAGAGTTTTACTTAATTTGTGGTCCCTTAAATTGGTTCACTTGGAGAATCATGTTTCAAGGCTGAGCTGGTTGAGATTTTTAATCACCAAATACAGTTTCCAAAAATGAAAACACCAGACGTACAAACTGTATATACCTGAATTCCCTAAGATACAGGGGTGGAATGTACTAGGGCTATTTTGAGTAACCACGTCATGGTTAATAATTCTAGAATTAATATCTGTATACTCGCTGAACATCTCCTAAAAGAATGTCCCCCAGATTCACTATCCTTCCGTGCAAGACTAAGTTAGTCATGCATGGAATCGGCCGTTTAGGAGCATGATGGCAGCGTGCCATCCCATATTAATGAAGGCACGCTACCTGAGCTCCTAATCCTGGACAGAGCATGTATATAAGAGCAGAGCTCTCAGAATGTACATGTCCCCGCAATGAAGGACTGTTGAAAGGTAGTAAATAATGAGTGAGACCGCTCATAGATGTATGCATACCCCCAGCAACATCCCCCCCACATGTATAAGAGCAAGAGTGGAAAAAAAATTAAATAGATACATTTTTTTAATGAAACGGATGAAGTTTTACCGTAGGTGTGTGAGTTTGTCCACCGCTTAGCTATGGTTAATGCAGCGTAAATAGCAAAAAGAGAATAAAAAGCAAGATATATGCAAATAAACAGTATTACAGCAATAGTGGAGTGGGCAGAGCATTCGCCATATGAGCAGTCATTCCTGGTTCAAGTCCCACTGCAGTGCATTCCATTTTCCATTTCAAATCACTGTATGATCAATATTTTTAGTTGCATAACCTAATAAATAGCATATATTTGTGAACTGGAGTACTGCATTTAATGCAGATGTGAGGTGTCAGTGTAATAATGTTGCAAAATCCACAGATAATCACATGTGCCCCATAAAGTATCACAGATACAAATGGAAGGTAAACTGTGTAATGAATGATAACTCCATACATTTTGCAAATTCCACACCTCCCCAAGAACCATTATACTATTACTGTCTAAAATATAGCAGTAGTAAGTGGTAATAAGCATATTTAAGCAGTAGTAAGTGAGTTTAAGCCCATTTTCATGGGTGTAAGCAATGCATACACAGGTTAAGCAATATGGAAGCTAACTCTCTGTAAGCATATTTCACTGGAGGTTAGCATTGCTTACCTTCACGCGAACCAGCGCAAACCCACTTACAATTGCTTAAAAGTGCCTTAATCACTCTGTATGCATCAGCTGCTGTTCTAGGCAGAAAAAAAATAACCAGCCATTGCAGGTCATGAACCCAGCGCCCTCTACACTACAGTCACAGTAGTTAAACACTAAGCCATCACAACAGTACATAAGATTGAGGTTTCAACAAACAAATCCTCACCATAGGAAAATCAAACTGAACATGTGAAAGGAATCTATGTACAGTGTGATGTTGTATAACCTGCTACATAACATAAATATGCAAAATGGAGTACTGCAGTAAAGCCAGATGTGAGGTGTTATTGTAATAAAGTGTTGAAGTCCCCAGGACCACATACAGTCTATGTACACATGAATCACAGATACCAGACACATATATAACATGTAATGAATAATAAATTAATGCCAAAAGGAAAATATAATGCAAATTAAATATTAAGCAACACTAAGTGTTGCACAGCTCAGCTTAGTTGGTGTAAGCAATGTGTAGGTTAGCTAACTCAGTCTGACATTGGTATACTCCTTTAAGCAATGCAAACCTTAGGTAAGCAGGTGTGCCCATAACTTAGCCTTTTCAAAACCATCCAATCATGGAAAAGTGCAGGAAATTGGACATATTTAAACCCCACAGGTGGGAATACTTCCCATAACTGGTTGCAGCTCCCTACTGTAGGCAGAATTGCTGGAGTTGGGGAAGGCACTTGATTTTGAGTGCAGCGCTGGGGCATCCAGGAGTCCAAATTCATGTTATGGCTTCTGGTAAAACACCATAAGCAGACACTACTTCAGGACCAGTACCAGGGCTCCCAGTATAAAGCAGAGGCCTGGAACAGTCTCGCCCCTGACCTCACCAGTGCCACTGGTATCCCTTGGACTGGTGAACAGGTCAGGCATCACCATGCTGACCTTAAGCAGCAGAGGTGGGATCTCTTGGAGCAGTGGATTCAAGAATCAAGGCAGATGGCAGATGCCCCAAAACTAAGTACTCATTCTATTACTAATTGCCTAGCTTGTGTATACTATGGATAGGTAATGGCTAAATACTCTGACAGCTGCAGATGTGTGGCCTGCAAACCAGCAAGCCCATGCTGGTAGGTTGCAAAGGCTGCATCGTGAGGCAGGTTAGTAATAATCTTGCGTATACTGTCATAACAAATAAAGATAACAGTTCTAGAAAGTGTTGTACCAGTACAAAAATGTATTATGTATGGGATGTACTGAATAAACTAGACAATATGGCAGGAAGACTGTTGTATAGGTTGTATGTAAATAAAGGTGTAATATCCTGTGAATAAAGGTCTAACCCCTGGAGTGCTTGTGCTTATTCTGCTTTCATATGTTGTTGTAGTTTTGCATTCTATAAATAGTACTGTTGTATTAAGCAGTGTTACCCACACGGTAGTATGCAGATAAAATGTGTAGGAAGTTCAGTACAACAATGTTGGAAATCCCAAGAGGTCAGTCATATAGTACAACAACTAGACTTAGAAAACAATGGAATACTTCACACCAATTCTCTGATAGCAAAGTGTACTGTGATGTTAACTGTACTGCTTTTACCACACACAGCAGGGGTTTGAATCCAGGGAGTGGTAGTAAGTTGTCTGTATAATTATACCCCACAACTGTACAGAGTTTGTGAGAAT
>NC_056741.1:198282725-198287725 GCF_019279795.1 Protopterus annectens
GTACTGCCACCTATGTGGTAATTCATGGTTACATGGTATTTCCCAAAGGAGATAATTACACATTTCTGGTCATTAAGCTTGAGCTCATGGCTCTGGCACCAAGCATCTGTTTCTGTAATGCCCTTTAGTAGAATACCCACATCATGTGGGGATTCAATAATGGCTCCCAGTTTGCAGTCATCTGTGAACTTTGTCAGACAGGGTCCCATAGTGTTTCCGTGTACTTCAGATAAGTAGATACAAACAAGAGTTGTCCCAGGACTGAATTCTGAGGTACTCCACTTGTCACTTGTCTGGAGTTCGTATTGTAGGCAGCTACTTTTAGAGTATGTGTTCTGTCAGTAAGCCAGTTGGCAACTCATCGAGTGGCATAGAAATGTATGGGCAGCTTAGTATGTTTATCTATGTTTCCAGAGTGGGAGATGGTGTCGAAGGCCTTGGCAAGGTCCAGATAGGCTGTGTGGACCACCTTAACCTCTTCCACAGCTCTGGAGACTGATTCAAAGAAGTCAAGTCAGGTTCAGGAGACATGATTGGCCCTTCATGAGCCCAAACTGGGTGAGGTACAGTGTTTTAGGCTTGCCAATGTTTTAGTTTATATGTTCCATGATAATGCATTCCATGCCCTTGCAGATCAGGCTCATCAGACTGATGGGATGATAGTTCCCAGGATCCAAGTTGGATCCCCCCTTGTGGAGTGGGATAACTGTAGCTGTGTGCCACTCAGTGTGCATGAAGCCTGAGGTGAGGCTATGATTACACATGACACATAGGTAAGGTGCAAGTTCATTTTGTAGTTCATGTAGTACACAGCCCGGAATGTCATCTGGTCGCAGGGATGCTGTATTCTTAGCTGTGGAGAATGCGGTTTCTACCTGTGTGGCCATGATTACTTGCATTTGGCAGTCTTTTGGTATTGAGATGAGCCCTTTACGGGGTGAGAGGGGGTAAATGTGGCACTACATTGATCTGCCAGGATATTGGCAAAGTCCTTGGGATCAGTATATTTAATGCCATTCTGTTGTAGCTCAGATCAGTTCTGAGCATTGCCAGTTAGATTCTAGACATAACTATAGAATGCCTTGTTGTTGTCATTGGAACCTGTGGCAATTTCATATATGTAACTAGCTTTGGCAGATTTTATGAGGGATCTCAGCTTCTTACTGAAGCTGGTAATGGAGTTGTTTACATCCTGGAATTATCCCTCTTTTTTCAACAGTCTCTTCCTTCTGTGGTACAGTTTGTTTATGGCAGGGGACCACCATATCGCCTTCCTTTTTCTGGAAGGAAGAGTCTTGGTTCTATTTGTGATGGCACGATACATGCACGAGTGGATGTGCGCACACAGTGCCTTACTGTAGGATTCAGCAGTTGATTTATCGTCTCCCATCTCCATGGGTGTATCGAAGTTTCTCAAGTCTGACTTGAGTAGCATGAAGTTGATTTTGTAGAGGTTTTTTATGGGGGGTTCCTTCCTGGGGGTTGGGGTGGGATGTGGATATCAACAGTGATTAGCTTATGGTCAGACCTGACCAGTGAGGGGGTTACCACTGGTTTGGTGCATCTATCTCTCAGGTTGGTAATGACCAGGTCTAGGATTTTGGAGCCCCTATTTGGATAATGGATTACTTGATCCAGGGTGTTGGAATTCATGACCTCCAAGAACCGTTGGGGAAAGGCATTGGTACCTGAATAGTTTTCCCAGTTAATGGCAAGGTAGTTTAAATCACCCGGTATTAGGGTTTTTGGTTGTATCTTAATAATTTCCAGTATGTTTAGCAAGGTGTAATGAGAATCTTGGGTCATGGTGGGGGATTTGTAGCAAGCTACAATCTGGATTGCAGTCTTACCTAGTGCTAGTTGCACCAGGAGATTTTCAGATGCATTTTATTGGGAACTAGCTTGGATGTGTGAATAACCTTGTTGAATATGGACACTCCTCCTCCTGTAGTGTTGTGGTCTTGTTTTGGTGGCCAAAATGTGTGGTAAGAGTTGTAGCCTGGTATTGCAGGAGTGCTCTCTAGAGCGTTGAACCAGGTCTCAGTTACTGGACAGATAACGATGTTCTCCATTTGTAGGTGTTCCTCGAGAGAGTGCATGTTTAGGATAAGACTTCTAGCTTTGAGTAGCATTACCTTCAGTTTTGCATGCTTGTATCTATTACGTTGGTGTTTTTTTTCCTTTGAAACTTGCCTAGAAAAGGCACTAAGGGGGTGGCAAGGCATTGTGGTTTGTCAATCATGTCATCCCAGGCAGACAGATACTGGATCCTCTTTGAATGACATCAGAAGCTTAGCCAATTGTTGAAGTCATTGCTGTGTATACATATATATACACAAACCCATCCACCCAACTGGTAAACTACTACTATCCCACACTATAGCCAAACTATGGAACAATCTCCCCACACCACTATGTAATATACCTAACCACAACAATTTCAAATCCATGCTTCTCTCCCATCTCTCCTCCAAATAGGAATGTCCTTCACATGCTCCCAACTAAAACTCCCACACTACTAACTCCACACCTAAATCATCATTTATTTGCCTACTTTAACTTAATTCAGAGATCTTGCTCAGAACACCTTTCCATAAATCTTTTGCATGCATGCTTCTGGCCTACCTTACTCATATTCTCAAACTTTCATTGTTTGTTTTTCTTATCCATTGTACCCATAATATTGTTTTCCTCTGTAATATTGTCAATTTGTCTCTATTCGTATGTATTTGTATGTCTGTTTGGGGCTTTTCCCCTTGGGCCTCCACTGAAAAAGGGTAATTCTTACCCAGCTGGACCAACCCGGTTAACAAATGCAAATAAATAAATATATATATATATATATATATATATATATATATATATATATATATATATATATATAAATATATATCTATATATATATATATATATATATATATATATATATATATATATATATTTACGTGGATATCTATGTGCCCACATATGTATGTGGATATGTATATGTGCACATATCTATATAGATATGTGGATAAATATTTACACATATATGTTTACCATATGTCCAGAAAATGTCATGGAGTCCTACCTCAGCACCAATAGTCCCAACCTCTTAGTGCAAGGGGATGTCATGGATGTATTGCGGGTATATATTCAGACTGTTGCTACTGTAATAGGGGTTGTCTTAACAGACATGTTGGATGTGGGAGATCACATCTACTGTAGACATGTGCGCCATTGCCTACAAACAGATATCCTAAGGACATCATAGTACAATACCACTGCTAGTACAGTAATGATCCTGTGGACTACAGCAGGGATATGACCAATATATGTGGACAGTTTGGCACTCTGTGGGCAGTCCAGAAGTGTACACATGTTCCCTTTATATGTGAATTGTGGACCATGCCTCACAATGGGGATGTGACTAGGCATATACATGGGTATATCACAACAACACTGGACTACATATGCCCACACAGTTTATGCACGCACACACGCCAGTCTGTCCTGACACATAATACCTGTTGGTGCATAGGTCACATGGCCACATACTACCCAGTAGATACTGACATACATCTGTACAGCAGACCACTACACAACAGTTATGGTGGTCTGGCAACAGTATGTCTTGCAAATAACTAGACATAACAGCACACTGGGTAATTACACTAGGCTGCTAGGCATGTCACAAAGCAATGTGCAAACTACAGGCAGACTGCCACAACACTGGACAACATTTTGTATGGAGGAATAAACATGTACCTGCAGTTATAGTGGGCTCCACACGCAGGTCACAGCACAGTGTGGCAGACACCTGTAAGAATGCATACCCACATCCAATGTCACCCCAGCCACAGACACATATGATACACAAGCTTAATATGGAACTATAATGACTGTCTGCTAAACACCATCCTCATATGTGCCACTCACACAGTAACCCTACATATACTGGTCATGGCACAGTGTGGTCCGATGGCTGTCTGTGGTATGGGCCACATGTGTGCCTAGCCCTACAGGCATGTGAGCCAGTAGGGTACCATACACTGGAGCAGTATGTAACATCAGATAGCACAGTGGCCTCTGCCACAGTCTGTGCACAGCCCAAGGTATGTATGCACTGTCGTCAATGATCCTAACTCAGGGGTCTGCAAGCTGGGGCTCCGGAGCCACATGTGGCTCTTACAACCTGCTGTAGTGGCTCACTGTACCTCTGAGGATTAATGGCCACTCTACCACACAACACACACACACACACACACACACACACACACACACACACACACACACACACACACACACACGCACATACACAGATCAAGCAATCCCAACATAGAAACACAATTATGGATGAATGTTAGGTATTGTTCTTATACACTTAGTTCTTTTCTATTTAGTATAACTATATGTGAAAACGTATATGCTCTGTCAGCTTCATTTTAGAGGTCAAATAGCTGTTGTGGCTTGCAATTACCTTAATTTGGTGAGAAAGGCGTCAAACATGGCTCTCTGGATAGTGAAGGTTGCAGACCCCTGCCCTATGTACACAGACCACAGTACTGTACACACAACCACAGAATGTTCAAGTAATGTCCTCAGAAAAAACAGTATTATACACAGCATGTCCATCAGTCTGTTATCTGACTGGCTTGTTATCAGGTGTGATGTCAGTGAATAATGGTGTACAGAACATATACACCATATATATGTGGGCTTCATCTGCACAACACATGTGTGCCCCTCTGCAGTCTAGAGGTCAGTGTATGTAACAGTGTTATATGCCCCTGTAAGTCAATCCATGGGGGGGTGTTGCACCATAATTATCCTAGGGTATTACAACATGTGAGGTATGCCAGTATTCAGCTGCCTTAAGGTATATGGATGTACATTACCATACATTTCACCTTGTGAACATTGCTGGCCTACTGCTTACTGCCATACAGACTGTTCTGTTTGTCAGTGTGATTGTGATGATTTTAGTTATGCATTGTTATGTAATAGATACCTCCCATTGT
>NC_056741.1:198292725-198332725 GCF_019279795.1 Protopterus annectens
ATGCTTGTCATGTATGTGTTCTATAGTCCATGACATGGAGGGTGTCTGTGATGTGCACACATCCCACATTCATGTACAGTGACATGTTGAGGTGTACCTGGATTGCTAGGCCCATGTGGTGTACACAGATTATCATCAGATGTACCAATCCTGACCTCTCATGGCAGGACCTGCTAATGGACAGCAGGTTGACCCTGCACCTACATTGATAGCATGATGCTGGTATTCACTCATGTCAGTGGCATCTGTCCATGCAGGGCATGTGTGTAAGCATGGTATGTCCTTTGTGGATCACATTTGATGGCAACACAGATATTGCAGGCATACAGTGGAGATCATAGTGAAGGTGCACTGTCTGCACTTATGTGCCTATTGTACTGATGAATAGGGTGCCATGCTCTCTGTAGCCCAATGCAATCACACCATGCTTACTCTCTGTGAGCAAAATGCAGGGTACTACCAACATAGCAGTAGCTGTCTAGGCAAGTGTGTCTGTGTATGAGACATGGGTTCAGAGTGTAATCTG
The DNA here is from genome assembly GCF_019279795.1 of Protopterus annectens. Lineage (NCBI taxonomy): Eukaryota > Metazoa > Chordata > Ceratodontiformes > Protopteridae > Protopterus > Protopterus annectens. The sequence goes on from NC_056741.1 coordinate 198,293,252, forward strand.
GGTAATACTAGGGTTTCTTACTTTATCACTTATCATTTAGGCCTTGTATCACATGTAGGGGTATGGATTGGCACCCCAACTTCTCAGCTGATTGACATTTGTTATCCTTGTAAGGTGAAGATTGTGACATTTATTATGGCCACCATATAGGAAAACTGCAAAACCCGCTTGTCAATGAGTCCAGTTGTTTTACACACACACAATGTGTGGGAATAGAACTCCTACTTTCCTAGTTTATCACACTACAGCATTAACACAGTTATAGCATGCACTACAAGGATTACTGGGCTACTTCTTCCCCAAAAGTGTATTTCACAGTTGATGACATCAGCAGACTTAGAAAGGTAGGACAATGGAGGCTGTAGTGCCTGAGAATGGTCTTAAAAGTATTGCTCCCTACACTGATAAAGAAACACACATGTACCTGGTCCAGGAATAGAACTCTTAACTAACTAGTTTATCACACTACATCATTACACAGTTATAGCATGAGCTACAGAGATTACTGGGCTATTCTTTTCCCAAAGGTATATTTCACAGTTGATGACATCAGCAGACTTGGCAAATTAGGCCAATGGGGGTTGTAGTGCCTGAGCATGGTCTCAAAAGCATTGTTCCCTATACTGATAAAGGAAGACACACACCCACACTTACCATGTCTGGAAATAGAACCCCTTATCTAACTAATTTATCATACTACAGCATTACACAGTTCTAACACACACTACTTAGATTATTAGGCTGTTTCTTTCCCAAAGGTGTATTTCACAGTTGAAATGGTCTCAAAAGCATTGCTTCCTACACTGATAAAGGAACACACACTCACACCCAAACATGCCATGTCTGGGAATAGAACCCCTTCCTAATCAGCTTATCACACTACAGCATTACGCCGTTATAGCACATGCTACAGAGATCACAAGGCTATGCTTTCCACAAAGGAGTATTTCACATGTGATGGCATCAGCAGGCTTGACAAAGTAGGCCAATGGAGGTTGTAGTGCCTGTGAATGGTCTCAAAAGCATTGCTTCCTACACTAACAGTGTAACACACACACTTGTCATGTCTGGGAATAGAACTCCAACTTAACTAGTTTATCACACTATAGCATTACGCAGTTATAGCACGTGCTACGGAATTTATTGACCTATGTCTTCCCCAAAGGTGTATTTCACAGTTGATGACATCAGCAAACTTGGCAAAGTAGGCCAGTGGGGGTTGGAGTGCCTGAGTATGGTCTCAAAAGCATTGTTCCCTACACCGATAAAGGAACAAACATACACACTTGCCATGTCTAACATTAGAACCCCTACCTAACTACTTTATCATACTACAGCATTATGCAGTTATAGCATGCACTACTGAGAATTTTGGGCTATTTTTTCCCCAAAGGTGTATTTCACAGTTCATGACATCAGCAGACTTGGCAAAGTAGGCCAATGGGGGTTGTAGTGTCTGAGAATGGTCTCAAAAGCATTGATCCCTACACTGATAAAGGAACACACACACATACACAAACATCCACACTTGCCATGTCTGAGAAGAGAACACCTACCTAACTAGTTTATCATACTACGGCATTATGCAGTTATAGCACACGCGATGGGAGATTACGTGGCTATTTCTTCCCCAAGGGTGCATTCACAGTTCATGACATCAGCAGACTTGATAAAATAGGCCAATGCAGGTTGTAGTGCCTGTAAACGGTCTCAAAAGAATAGCTCCCTCCACTGATAAAGGAACACACACTTGCCATGTCTGGGAAGAGAACGCTTACCTAACTAGTCTATCGTACTACAGCATTACACAGTTACGGGATGCACCACAGAGATTACTGTGCTACTTTTTTCCCAAAGGTGTATTCCAAAGTGAATGACATCACCAGCGTTGTCATAGTAGGGCTATAGGGGGCCAGTGTTTGTGCATGGACCATAATCCATTCATCAACAGGTAGACACACCACACTCCGGTGCATGCAGGTTTCTATTCTGCAGGTATGTGTATACAACTGCTAGATGACTACTGGCTTGTAGAGTCATGTTGCACAGCTAGCACTAGCCCCAGACAGTCTGTAATGCTAAGGGATACTTGTGGTTAATTTCTACAGTGACTGACATTTACAAATCATGTAGTTGTAGCCATTTGGCTATGTGCTAGGTGGGACAGGCCTCATGATGGACGGCTCTATGTCAATGTCACTGTCTTCCACACATCTATGTATGTGTACTTTTGGCATATTATAGAGTGTTGTCCTTTGATATATCTGTGTATTCCTATCCAATGTGTGTGAAAAGCATGTCTGGTATACTGAGGAGTGTATGTACTAACATCTGCACCTGTCAGATATGCATGATCCACCTTTGTTGGCAGATATGGGCTTCAGTATGCACCAACATCTGCACCTGTCAGATATGCATGATCCACTGTTGTTGGCAGACATGGGCTTCATTTATTTAAGTGTGTAAGCATGCCCGATATGTCCTTCTATACTGAACGTGTGGATCTATTCTAGGTAGTTTGACCTTTGTATTCTACACCTATGGGTAGCAAACTGTTTCTGCAGGATATCTCTTGATCATTTGGCAATATTGGGTCAAGTTGTGCAAGGTATAGTGTGTACCATAGGTGATTGTGTCTGTGCTGCTTTTGCTACATAGTACTGGTATTATCAGAGATATTCAGACATGCACTGTTATACGCTGTGATGTTTTATGTCCTCACGTTCTGTCAGGTGGACAAATTTGCTCACAGTGATACACTGAGGATCAGAGGGTGAATGCAGCTGTGTCTAGTATTGTGTTCAAACTCCTACATATTCATGGCAGGTTATGCCATTTTTGGGGGGGACCTGCAGACAATAGCTGCTGCATCTGTGTATCCAGTTCATCACCTTGGCACAGTGCTGGCAGAGGATCCCATACTTGTACATCCATCGACATGACAGTATGGCCTTATCTTGCTGTGGCAATACCTCACAGCTGTACAGATTCACAAAGGTTACCCAGCGTCAAGGGTCATAAGTTAGGAAATTTCCCCTATTGTGGTGTATGGGCAGGTTTGTAGCCACCCATTATTGTGTTTGCAGCCAGGGATAGTATGTGCACAAGTCTGTGTTTGTCGGACCTTGCACATTCCATGCTGCCCATGCTCCTACCCCACACATGTATTATTCTATCCTCATCCATACATTATGCATACAATCACAGATACTTGCCCTATAGTTTTCACCTCATCACAGCTGTGTTTTGGTGTTGGTTTACGGTACATGCAGTGAGATATGGTGGACATGTGACTGTGATTTGTCCACATGGCCTTGCATATGGCTTGTGTGGGGTGTGTTATGTTGTTATGTGGATATTCCATTACATAACCTACATTGGCAGGACAGGTGAGACACAGGCATTAGCAGATGCCTGTTGGCCATTTGGTGGTGATGCAGGCCAGATGTAGCAGGCTATTGCATTCTGCCAGTCCTACATTCCCAGACTGCCATAGAGTATATTTCCCTGGGGTGACAGGGTAGGTGTGCTAGGTGTTCATGCTAATACTTTGCATCAGTATTTATCAGGTGGTGTGTATGCTGGCAGGGTGCTACTTACAGCTAGGGACACACCGGCATCGATACCTGCAGTGCATGCTGCATTCTTTCACTATTACCATACACTGGTGGGGGTCATATTGTACCCCTTCCTGACAGCAGGGATACGACCAGAAATGTATCTGTGGGTGGTGCCTGTGTGAGCTGGGTGCATGTGTGCTATGGACACTACTTGCATCTGACTCAGAGATATGCATGGGGCATTCCACTTATGCTGGCTTATGGAGGGACATCAGCTGTTTCCCAATACATCAGTCCTATTACCTTTGTGATCTGCAAGTGTTCGGCCAGACAACATTGTCATTCCCTACTACAAGTCCAGATAACGTAATGCATACCTGTATGTGAAGTTCCAAGGCTGTGTCCATTTCACAGTTACACACTATATACTGTATGTCTGGGGTACTTTTCCCTATGTACTGCTTGTATAGCTAGGCCAACAGTCATGCCATGTCCATTTTTTAGATGGTGACACAAATTACCAACATACATTTACAATGGCTTACTGCTACCATGTGTTATGCTTGTGGGAATTGTCTTTGGTACTGTGGTTGTGAGAACTTGGCCCTGTCATCATCAATAATGGGCAGTGGCCACCAGGTCACACATCAACATGCATACATACTGACCACTCTCACACAATATGTAACACACCCCAAACTATCACACGCATCTGCATATTGTACACATGCTACAATCTATCCTGCTACCTTGGCCAGCTCAGGCCATCTATGCTCCACTGGTATTATACCTACACATACATGTTACTATATGTCTACATCAGAATGGGGGGATCACCTGACTGTTACTATATTTCTACATAGGATTGGGGGACACACCTGACTGTTACTACATTTCTACATAGGATTAGAGGGGCACATCTGACTGTTTCTACATTTCGACACGGTATGGGGGGCACACCTGACACTTGTACACATTTACTATGACTGTACTTGTATGTCAGGTACTCCATTTCATTCTGTATCCTAACCGATCATGCTGACTAGAGGCATATCAGTGTACTACAGCTGTTAGGTCTGCTTGACCTACATATCAGTTTCTGACTTCCTACCCTTCTGAACTGACATCCCACTGCCTGACCTGTTGTAATCTGCCTGTGTAGGTCTGGGGGGATGTTCTCCATAGCCATCAACCAGAGGCCTTAGCACAACCTTTGTCTATGTGTGTCTACACCTTTCCTGCTGGCTGAGAATGTTGTTGAGTATGTGAGCCTCCCTGACTGGCATGTGCATGTCATATGGACACCCTTGTGGCTGGGCACATTTCCTGCAGTGGGTTTTGTCATCCTGTGTAGTACAGGCTACTATGGTGAAACCAGTATTAGTTACAGATTTCATGCTGCCACTAGAGGTGTCTACTATCTGCTGGTATCCCAATCAGCCACCTGATTCCCTTGCATGCTGACATCCATACCATAGATACAAGTAACTACACATACTACTCCATTCAGTAATTGGTAGGAAGAGTGACTTACCTTGCGGGTGTCCCAGTATTCAGGATGGTGCTGGAGGGCTGCCTATGCCAGATACACATAATACACTCCCTATACATGGTTAAGCACAGGTAGTGTCATGTTTGGCATTCCTTTTACTGTATGTCCAAGCCAGAGAGAGGTGTCATTCCCTGGGTCCTTACTATGTAAATGTATGTGCTATGCATTGCCTCTTTGCCAAGGCCAAGGCATACTGGGCATGCTTCCTTTTGCCTACTGGGACCGGCTCAGGTTGTTCCTTCTCTGAGTCACTCTGTGCCTGTGCAGGCCTTGGCAATGGTGGGGGGGGGGGGTTGTGTGGTCCTGCCCCATGTTGTTCCTGCTGCAGCTGTTTCCACAGGATCATATTGTGTAGCATGGCACATACGATGACAATTTGGGTACATGTAGTTGGTGAGTACTGCAAGGCTCCAATGGACATGTCCAGGTACCGGAACCGTGACTTGAGCATCCCAAACACACGATCTATTATGATTCTGGTCCATGCGTGTGCCTCATTATGGAGTTCTTGTTCGGGTTTGTGTGCATTTCTGATGGGTGTCATCAGCCACGGCTCCAGTGAGTAACCAGCAACCCCCACTAGCTGACTATACAGGATGTCCCCATTGGCAAATTTCTGGTACAGCTGTGTCAGATGCCAGATGTGGGAGTCATGATAGCTTCCAGGGCAGCCAACACACACATTCATTATAATGCCCTGGGCATTGCACACAATCTGGCAGTTGATGAAGGGGAAGCCCTTGCAGTTGATCTAGACCCTACCCTGCTCACTATGTGGTGCTTTGATGCATATTTGCGTGCAGTCTATGGCACCCACCACTTCAGGGTATTCTGCTATTTGGTGGAAAAGATGCATATTGCTGGCCAACGCCTCAGGGGTGTTGCAGAACTATATAAGCTCACCGGCATGTGCTGGCATGGCATCCAGAAACTGGTGGAGTACCATGGATGCTGATGCCTGTGAGATGCCGATGATATCCCCAGTTGGCCTTTGGAAGGTACCTGTGGCTAGAATTTGTAGGCCTACACATACCTTGGTATCCACTGGGATGGGTTCCCCTCTGTTAGTTCTGTGTGTGAGGCATGGCTGGCACAGCTCCACAATTTGCTATAGGAGGTCACTGTCCACCCTATAGTGCTCCACTATCTCCAGTTCATGTAGCCCCTGGTGGGTTACCCTGGGTCTGTGCACTCTTTTCCATCTCCTCACTGTGGGTTGGTCAACAGCATTCTCATCCTCACCACCCTTAGCCTCTTCCACATGTTGATGTATGATAGCTGCTGCAGCCCCTATCATTTTGTTGCTTTTGTTTGTTAAAATTTCCCTGCTTGTATACACTGAAGTTGTAGAGTTTCTGGGAAAAAAAACAGAGGGAAATGTGTTTGCATGGTTTATAGTAGTGTTCTGGCCTGGGCTGGGCTACTGTTTGTGTAATTGGCTGATTCTGATACATTTCACCTGCCAGCTATGCTAGTTTTCCTTGGTAACCTTCCTACTGCTGTTTTCCCTTCCCATTGCCTTCTTGTTTCCCTTCCCGGGGGCGCGCTGTACAAACACAGTGCTCAAATGTGCACAGAGCTGCTATTTCCATTTTTTTTTACACCTGCTGCACACCACACACACTCAGTTAAGTGACGTAAGCACCTTTTAGAAGAATTTGGCTCATCTTGCAATGTGTACACCATGGTTTTCTTAGTATAAGATAATACAGCCTTAGACACCCCCCCTGCCTTAACTGTGCTTAGCTGAGGGCAAACCTGGGCCAAAGGGCTCCAATAAGCTTACAACTTACATGACACACCTCCTTATGAAGTCATCTGGCTCTTAATCTTAAATTGTGGTTTATTGCTCCTACATGGTTGGGTGCAAGCTAGAACTGTAGGTGATTCAGCATCATATTCCTCATTAGCATAGGATTGCCTGCTAATGTATAGTTACATATCACACACTGAGTCTTCCCCCTTAGCAACCATTATTCACTGGCCATGCTGTCTTATACCTGCCATTGAGCAGAATGGCAAAACACTGATTTTGGTCTGATTGCTTATTTCAGGGTTTTGTTTTTTTTCGGCCTTATCCCGTTTCCACGCCACTGCCCTACACTTAAACAGCCAAGATCAGCTCTATATTTGGAGCTGTCAATGCTCTGTTTTATAGTTTGCAGAAATGTACTCAGTTAATAACAATTTCTGCAGACTACACTAATCCTGCATTGACAGCTTCCAGCTTCCTGGGTTGCAAATTCACTTAATTTTTATGTTTTTCATACAGGATTAGTTTAAGAGCTGATCATATCAGCCATATTGCTGAAAATAGCTCTTAGGCTAACACTTTTGTCTTTCACAATATGTTATATAATCAGCAAAAGATGTATATATATATATATATATATATATATATATATATAGAGAGAGAGAGAGGGATGAAGCAGCTCTATCAATTGCTAATGTGGTATTATCTAACTGTACAAGTATTGACTGAAATATTTTGTAGAAGTATTGACTGAAACTTTTATCAATGCTGCTGATTACTAACACAAGTAATTACTAACTTATGTGGGTTTCTATAATAATTTGTTGTCATACCAATACAAGGCACAATTTGTTTGATTGTATCTGATGGAAATGTCATTTTTTTACTTGTATATAATATATAAATATATGTATTTTTTATATATATATATATATATATATATATATATATATATATATATATATATATATATTTATACACATATATATATATTCACTTATTGTGCTCATCAATTTTCTTGCAATTATGTTGACCTTATTTCTACTTTACACTCTTTACACTTGTTTACCTTGCATTTAGACTTACTTAAGTTCTAAAACTTGTATTTGTGAATTCAACTACATCTATTTTTCACTCTTTTGTTGTTTGTATCTGGGTTGTGACTGAAAAGGGTCTGTTTCATCAGCTCACTTTCCTGGTTAAAAATGGTAAATAAATATATAAATATATAGTAATGCATCTTTATTATTATTTACAACTAGCAGCATGGGTTAAATATTAACAATCTGGATGTTCCCATTAATTTGCCCCTTATTGATAAGGGTTTCACAGTAAATTATTACAGAAAACAAGATCTGTTAATTAGGATAGTAGTTTCTTTTCCGGAAAGTGGCATTTCTTCTACAAGAGGAAATTTAGTTATAGCACCGAGGAACTTCCTTCACTGTTTTCCATGGGTACTGTGGGATATTTTACATTTTCTTTCACAAGCTCAAGCATATGATACTTTAATTTTATCTTCTTGTCTGAAAGACAACCCACTCAGAATTGCAGCAACCCTGTAATGCAATACTTCAGGGTCATCAATCCAATCAGCAGGAGTAAGAATAGAACCCACAGTCTTATGATCTTCCTGCACGACAGGCAAGTGTGCTATCTGTTGTGCCACTAACATTTGACTGAAAGCAACTTTTGAGTATCCAGAATATGTACAAAGAATTAAGATTTTTTTATTTGAAACAGAAAAGGTTGTTGAGTTGTTTATTAATAAGGGCTAGAATAGAAATAGAGTAGAATTTAGAGCTCAGGAAGTCAGAAGTAGTAGATTTAAAATGATTTTAAATGATGGTTTGCCTCAGCAGCCTAATAGAAAAGATCTTCTTACATATACATTGGTTAGTTTGTAGTACTCAACAGCATAAAGACAAGAGTTATTATAGACAGTCTCAAAGCAAATTGGAGCATTATCTTCAGCAATAGTGATCTGGAAAAATTTAAACTCTTTCTATAAGATTTTTTGAATTAGTACTCTAAATTCCAATAGGTATGACCAGGCCTTTTAAAAAATGAATTTATTACCTCACAATTCAAACAAATGTGGAGAACCACAAGTGTTATTAGCAAATTGTGTATGGCAAGCTATTAAGCAGGAAGACGTCTTTACTGCGGTTAGTTTCATTTGATTCTAGGTCTTATTCTGAATTTTATAAGCCTCAGTAAACACAGCAAATATTAATGTTTGTAATGTGAAGTTAACAGCTAGATTATCTCAGTAACAGCACAGAAAAACCAGCAGCAACATTTCTTCATACAGCTGTGAGGTTTCATATGAGACTAAGCAGTTCTGTCTGTGTCATTTGATATTGGACATATTTAGAGAAATATAAAAATGATTACACTACAAATAATTTGTATACAAACAATGCTCAATATGTCTTTACCTGCATTAGAAAGGTGTTATATATCAAAGCAAATGTATTTCCTATCATGTAAGCTTTAAGATGGACTCTTCTAAAACCTTGTGCAGTGCACAATTGCAGAATTATTAATGAAAATGTTAGCAAACAATATTCAGCTGGTCTATGTTTGTGCATCAAATATGGATTACAGTGAATGCCATAAAACTGGACATGAAACAGCAAACTTTAAAGTACAAAAAAATACTTCATCAAATGGCCATAGTTAGTCAACAACCAGGAAGTACCACAATGCATAATGTAAGCAAAGGAAGCCTTTTTTTAAAATGTTACCTATTCCCCACTGTAGTGCGATCTCAGAGTTAGTATATATATATATATATATATATATATATATATATATATATATATATATATGTATATATATATATATATATATATATATATATATATATGTATATATATATATATATAGAGTTGGGGGTATGGGGGTGCATCCCCCCAATTGGGGTGGTTGTTTATGTTTGCAATGTTGGCCACCTATGACTATTCAAATAATTATTTAATGATGTTAAGCATTTTCAGTACTTTAAAGTTTCAGTGTTTAATGTTTGATTATAAGGCATTTGCTATAATCCATATTCGATGCACAAACATAGACCCCATGATCATCACCTAGAAGAAGTAACTGCAGAAAGTCTGAAGATATAACAAGGGTCAAATGAGTTAAGGTGAGACATTTATCTTTGTGTATAAAAACTGAAACATTACTGCCCTCTCAAAGGCAAAAAATACAGCCTCCATTGGACCCAATAACATCCAGTTTGCATACTACATGAACTCAGGCAGGAACTTGCAACACCATTAGGTACCCTATTCAACCAAAGCCTGAGTATCAGCTTCATTTCTGCCAAGTGGAGGACAGCCACTGTCATCCCTTTTCACAAAGGTGGAGCATCCAACGAGCCATGAAATTATAGATGCATCAGCCTAACTAGTCTGATCTAAAAGGCCATGGAGTGGATTATCATGAACCTCATTAACAAGGGCATTGGCAACTGCCATACACTTGATACCACACAGTCTGGGTTCATCAAGGGGGGGTCATGCCTGCTAAATTTGGTTGACTTCTTTGAGACAGTCACCAAAGCCATGGATGAGGAGGAGATGGTGCATAGCTCCTACCTTGGCCTGACCAAAGCCTTCGATACTATTCCCCACTCAGATATAATAGATAAACACTCTCAGCTAGGCATCAATCCATATGTTAGCAGATTGGTAGCAAACTAGTGCACTGATAGAACCCACCTAGTCAAATAGGTGAAGCCACCTGAAGCAGTAGACCCATAATGAGCGGTGTACCCCAGGGATCTATCTGGGGGCCTCTGTTATTTGGGATGTACTTTTCTCAGGTGCAGGCCAAAACAAGTGAACTATGCCTGACCAAGATTGCAGATGACTGCAAGATGGGTAGTGTCATCAATTCCCCTAGTGATGTGGATATCCTCCAAGAGGGTCTTACCCAAACAAATGACTGGTGCCAGAAACATGGCCTCAAACCAAATGTCAAAAAATGCATCAACATCCCCTTTGGGGAGAGTGATGTCCCCAGAAATTATCACATCATTCATAATGTTCTAAGCACACTATTAGTCATGAGGGACTTGGGCACCCAGGTAGATAGCAAACTAACTTTTGACTACCATATTGCCTCCATTGTACAGAAAGCTTTCTAAATAGCCCACCTCATTGGTAAGGGTATCTCATCCAGGGACAAGGTGGTCATACAATCCCTGTATTCTTCCCTTATAAGACCCATTATTGAGTACAATGCCCCCTTCAGCATGTACCTCACAAAGCATATGCAGCAGCTGGACAGACCACAGATGTTCCTCACCAGGAGAATACTGGGCCTCAGTCATCCACCCTACACAGATAGGCTAAAGGCCCTGTACCTCTCCTCAGTCTCCTACAGAATCCTCAGAGGTGACCTCTGTTTTGCATACAAAGTAATCTCAGACCCTGCCTTGATGGGACTGCTGCATATCCACAAGTCAAGCTCCACTCGAGTAACCCACATGCAAAACCTCAGCCTGATCTGTGACATCAATAGGACTTGTTGGCGAGACAAATTTGTGTCCTAAAGACTCTCCATTTTGTGGTACTGACTCCCTCTCCACATCAAGCAGAGTATCTTATTAATGAAATTGCTGTAGCAGTGTTCAGTCCAACACAAGTAACAAAACAAAATGCAAACTCCAACCGTAGATAACAGACTCCTTTAATATAAAAACATGACACATTTATCCCATATGCACTTTCATCTCATAAAGAGACTTCATCAGATAGTACCAAATGAATTAAAAGTAACTTATATAACACAAAAGTTCAACATCATTTGAATTTATCTTTCAATCAGTTACTTTTCTTTCAAAATTAAAGCTACAGTGCATCATTTCTCATTCATGTTAAAACATCAGCCGTTTCCCTCAAAATTGGCCCTATAGGAACTTGATCATTCAAACCTGGCAAAAATGAGGCATTTATGTTTAAGTGCCACACTAATTCCATCTTTAAGAGCATTCTTTGCCAGTCACCCCCATCTTGGATTTCTTTAATCTTACTAATCTCATATAGATGTTCATAAACAGATGTTTATGAACATCTATATCAGATTAGTAAAAAAAAAAAAATACAAACACATTGTACAGGCATTCCTTAATTTGTCAAAATTTTAGGAAATTTAGCTTTGGGATTTTAGAAAAAAATTGATATCAATCCAAGAGGAGGTGACTGGCAAGAAGTCTTCTTAAAGAAAGAATTAGTGTGGCAGTTAATCTTAAATGCCTTAATTTTGCCAGGTTTGAATGATCAAGTTTCTATAGGGCCAATTTTGAGGAAAAGGGCTGATGTTTTAACATGAATGAGAAATGATGCACTGTGGCTTTAATTTTGAAAGAAAAGCAACTGATTGAACAATTAATGCACATGATGGTGACCTTATGTGTTATATAAGTTACTTTGAGTTCATTTAGTACTATCTAATGAGGCCTCTTTGTGAGATGAAAGTGCTTAAGGGATAATTTTATCAAGTTTTTATATAAAAAGAGTCTGTTATCTATGGTTGGAGTATGCTTTTTATTTATTTTTTTTACTTGTTTAGAGTACATTATTAACCCATTTTAATGGCAACCTGGATAACTGGATAGGGAACAGAAAATACATCCCTGTGATTTCAGCTGTGTCCCTGCTGGGCAGGGGCATCAGGTGCTGACTTGTTGGAACATGGGCTAAATTCTTGGCTAGGCTTGTCAGAGCCTCAGGGCCAACAGCCTAGTAACTTGCTATGATCCTATGAGAAATCAGAATATATTTGATTACATATTTACAGCTTCACTGATAATGGTAAATGTTTTAGGAGTTTGCTTTAAAAACATAGCCACCCTTACTAATATAATAAAAGATGCTGTACCACAGTGATTTGTTATTTTTGTTTGTTGCCATTTATTTCAGTGTCATGTTGCCACTAGTAGATTTTTTTACCCCTCTTTCTGACTTCCCAAGTTATTGCCTATATATAGAATTAGACGTCTTTACAATTTCAACATATGAAGCATTTTATGTCAAAGTCACTTGTGCCCTTAGTATGACCTGTGATTGATACTCCACTAATTGTTCTCTTTTTTTCTATTGGATTTTCAAAATCCTTTATTTCAAACTAATCAACACCCCATTTTGACAGACTGCCATTATCAATTCAAATTTACCCCATCTTTGCTGCTTTTATAATCTGCACCAAATAAATGTCTCTCCCATATCATCACCTTGTTCTAAAAATTAAAATATATGTATTAAAGTGCATGCATAAGACTGCATGTGATGTAACTATGAAATAGTGCGAATAGTTATTTTAATCTTGTGAATTTTACAGTTTATAAAGGGGCTTGCGTTACAAACATTCAGTTATATCAATGTTAAGTTTAACTGATTACAAAGCTATAAATTACTGTAATTGAGTCCTGTAATTTTAGTATCATTAAGGCTCACAATAGAATTGCTAGGTATCTATGATGTTTCTTTATCATTCATCTACCTATGAGGATTTGCTATAACATGACATTTCTGTGAACTGCTGGAAAGCTGATAGATTTGCTGTGAACTGTAGAGTTGGAATCTATTTCAAACTGATAAGTACACTTTTTTCAACTTAATTTGCACTGTGCTATATTTATACACTTGCCTATTATTTATAATGATGCTATATTGTTTCTGTCTCTTGTTGTCTCCACTGTGTTGTTTTCTCAGGGTAGCTCAAGCTAGTTTCAGGGAGGGGGTTGTTGAGCCAGCTCACATCCTAGCTGTTAGTCATTGCCGGAGGTGTATTTCATTGTAATTCCAATACAGAATGCATTTCTGTGAACTGCTGGAAAGCTGATAGATTTGCTGTGAACTGCAGAGTTGGAATCTATTTCAAACTGATAAGTACACGTTTTGCAACTTAATTTGCACTGTGCTGTATTTATAAACCTGTCTATTATTTATAGTGGTGCTATATTGTTTCTGTCTCTTGTTGTCTCCACTGTGCTTTATACTCAGGGTAGCTCAAGCTAGTTTCAGGGAGGGGGCTGTTGAGCCAGCCCACATCCTAGCTGTTAGTCATTGCATGAGGTGTATTTCATTGTAATTGCAATAAAGACTGCATTTCTGTGAGCTGCTGTAAAGCTGATAGATTTGCTGTGAACTGCAGAGTTTGAATCAATTTCAAACTGATAAGTACACTTTTTGCAACTTAATTTGCAGTGTGCTGTATTTATACATGTGCCTATTATTTATAGTGGTGCTGTATTGTTTCTGTCTCTTGCTGTCTCCACTATAAGGACAACCCCTATAGCCTCTTAATCCCGCTGTGTTCCCTCCCTCAAAAAAAAAATTCTCTTACTGTAACTGTCTTAGTTGCTGTTCTGCGTACTGTTATCTCTTCAGTTGTTCTTACTCTGCACTTATTACTGCTTGTTAGTAGCCTTCTAATTTAATGCCTTCTGCACTTGTTTTTTAGTCATTTGTTAATTTAATTGCATTTAATTAAACTGTATTTGCCATAATATTGATACATGTGTGCTAGCCTGCACTGCATTTGAATTGTATTTACTGCTGTTTTAGCTGCGTTTCTGTAAAAAAAATCCTAGCTTGTTTTCTGCCTTTTCTGTAACTTATCTAGTCCAAATACAGACTTGCTGTATCCAGGACTGTTTGTAAGCTCATGAGCCACCCAACCCTTTTTGTATTGGAGGGAAGCCTTCTAGCTTATCAGTGGGAGTGGTAAGTACTAGGTACCCTGTCAACCACAAGAGGAGTGGTTCTTGGCCCAGGAATTGTAGTGTATTGATCATTCAGGAAGTTGTCCATCTCTTTCAACTTTCTGGTTTAAAAGACCACATCTGCACTTGTTTCCCATCATTCCTGTAGCTAACCTACTGGAAAGCACTAGAAAGCCTTAAACTGATATAAGCCTTCTAGCTTAAAAGAGAGACTTTGGAGTGATTATCAGTTTTCTGTATTTTCTTGCTGTACTTAGCTGTTTTCCGCCTAAATGCTGATTTTCCAGGACTTATTATGATTTAAAAGCTTGTTTTTTTTTCACATATTGCACTTATTTGACTGCCTGCACTTTTAAAAAGTTGTTTTTTGTTTAAATAAATTGTTTAACAGTTGTAGGCTACACACTAAAGTGTGATAGCCTTTTCTGATTGCTTGTAGTCTTTTAAAGCTATTTTAAGTGTACTTTTTACTGTTTTTTGCCTTATCTTTTCCAAAAAAAAAAAAAAAAAAAAAATTCTTGTTTGCCGTCTTTCTAAGCTAGTATAGTCCAGTTTTCAGGCTAGTGCTGAATTCAGGGCTGTGTTACAAGTTTCTGAGTTGCCCATACCTTACTTGGATAGAGGGAAGTTTCTCTGTTCACCTGTGAGAGAGGGGAACTTTGAGCAGCCATCTGTCCCTGGAGGAGTGGTTCCGGCCTAGAAGTTAGTAGTTTAAAAAATGCACTTGCATGGTTTTGTGTGCCGGGCAGCACCGGTTAGCTAGGGTTAAATCATTCCCGGCTCCACTAAGTCTCCTCTTCAGTTTTTCACTTGAAACTAGTCTAACTCTCAAACTAAGCACTCAAAAAGCATCCTGCAGTCCAGCACTTTCTCAGACCTAATAGCACTAATATACCCCAACACTTGCCTGCCCAGCAGGGCAAGGCTCTTTATCCACCCCTCACCAACCAAGCGACTAACCAGCTTACCCTACTATTCAGGTATGACCAAAGGGCAACTTCAGGTGTACTCTCCAGTCCAGCTGGTAAATCTGGGTATCCTGAGGCAATGTTACAACTGCCTCATGTACACAGACAGCCCTCTCCTCCTACCAAAAAACACTAACATATGCGAGAGATGCAGTTATACAGCCAAACTGGAGGCTAAGATCTCTCCACCCAAGACTGGAACAGACAGTCATGAGGAGAAGGTTAGCACTTGCACCACACCTCTAGCCTGACATAGACCTACTAAACCAGCACTGGCAAAAAATACACATAAATACACAAAATCATACTTGGGGGCTCTAAATAAAAACCTGCAAAAGCATCAAAGAGCACCAAAGTAGACACCCACAAAACCTGCACCTCCCATCACAAACCAGACAACACATAAAACACAAAATCAATATGCCACACAATCACATCCCTTAAGGCAAAATAACATACCTAACACACTAGTAATAGGTTATTCAATAGTCAGGCACACTGACGCCCCACTCACTAGGCTGGACAAGGCGAAAGTTACTGTTAGCTGCCTGTCAGGAGCCAGAATCTACCACATAACACAATTACTCAGGTCACTCCAGAACAAGTACAAATATGACTCTGTCATTGTTCAGGTTGGTGTGAATGACCTGAGATGTACCGCCCTGGACTACATGAAAAGAACATGGAAGAGCTCTCTGATCATGTAGCCTAGGCACGTATGACCTTGAGTAGCATCCTGCCTTCACCAAGAATGATACCTTAGTATAAAGAAAAAATTATCAATTTCAGCAATTGGCTAAACTTCTGGTGTCATTCAAATGGGATCCAACGTCTGTCAGCCTGGGATGACATGCTCGACAAGCCACGTTGCTTCACAAGAGACGGCTTGCACCTGTCACCCCTTGGCTTTCAAATACTGGCCAAGGCTCTTGCTGCCCTCATAGTGACTTTTTTAGGCATGGCTCAAAATTCAAACCCACCTCTGTAAACAGCACAAGTAAATAAATGAGGGTTATGCTACTCACCGCCAGGAATTTAAATTTCAAAATGCATGTGCTTGAAGCACTCCTAAGTATGGAGAACATCGACATCTGTGCAGTAACTGAAACCTGGTTCAAGGCTCCAGAGAGCACTCCAGCATTACTGAGCTACAGCCCATACCACACATTTCGGCCACAGAACACGGACCGAAACACAAAAGGAGGGGGTGTATTCATATTCATCAAGGATACCCACACGTCCAGGTTAGTGGTGCAGCATGATACCTCTGAGATCATCCATGTGAACCTAACATCGGGCAAATCTGCAATGCAAATTGTGGCCTGCTACAGATCACCCTCCATGACCCAGGACCACCACTCCCCCTTTCTGGAGACACTGGAAAACATGAAGGTCCTACCGAACACCCTGATATTGGTAGATTTCAATTACCCTACCATTAACTGGGAAAACTACTTGAGTACAAATTCCCAGGTTCAGCGCTTCCTGGAATTTATCAACTCAAATGCCCTGGATCAGCTGGTAAACTCCCCTACCAGAGTCCACAACATATTGGACCTGGTCTTCACCAACATGGGCAACTGATGCTCCATACCAGAGGTCAACCTGTCACTGGTTAGATCAGACCATAAACTAATCACCCTGGATGTCCACATCCCACCACCACCCCCAACCAAGGAAACCACAGTGAAAAACTTTTCTAAAGCAAACTTCACCTTACTTAAGGCAGAGATGGTAAGTTTCACAGCCCCCACGCTAAAGGATAACACTGCCCAAGATGCAGAATCCTTTACAATTGCACTCTATGAGCACCTACAAGGATGCATGGATCATGCCATCCCTAGCAAAACCAAGACTCACTCCCCTAAGAGAAGGAAACCAGTCTGGTGGACCCCTGCCATAAACAGGTTATACAACAAAGGAGGAAACTAGTTCAGAAAAAGCAAATCCCAAGAAGGAAAGACATCCCTGATCAGTATCAGTAAGAAACTAAGGTCCCTCATAAAATCATCCAAGGCTAACTTTGAAAGAAAAATAGCCAAGGATTCGAAAGATAACCACAAAGCCTTCTTTAGCTATGTCAAGAATCTAAGTGGCAACTCGCAGATATGCTCTGAGATAGTGCAAAATAGCACAAAATATACTGAACCTACTGATATTGCCATCATACTGGCAGATAGATTCAGTGCAAACTTCACCTCCCCTGTCACTTTCAAAAGGTCCCACAGCAATACCAGAAAAGAGTAGTGTCCTGGAAATCACAGAAGCACAGGCGAAAACAGCCCTTTCAAAAGCCAAAAACACAGCATCAATGGGGCCAAATGGTGTCCCAGGCTGCATCTTGCATGAACTACAGAACAAACTAACCCCCCACCTAGACACACTGTCCAACCTCAGCCTCTCCACAGGATATGTGCCCATAGAATTGTGCACAGCAACGGATATTCCGCTCCACAAAGCAGGGGCCACAACTTACCCTGGTAACCATCACCCTATAAGCCTGACTAGCCTGGTCTACAAGGCTGTGGAGCTCATCATCATGGAACTCATTAACAAAGACATTGGGAACCTTCAAACACTTGACCTGACCCAGTTTGGCTTTGTTAAGGGCAGATCATGCCTACTAAACATGGTTGACTTCCTCATGACAGTCACCAAGGACATAGATGAGGGAAAGGTGGTTCACACAGCCTACCTGGATCTCACCAAGGCGTTCAACACCATTCCTCACTCGGGTATTATAGAAAAACTTACCATCCTGAACATAAACCCCTACATCACAAGATGGGTTGCCAACTGGCTTACAAACAGAACTCACACTTAGAATAGCGGGCTCCAGGTCCGACTCTAAACCAGTCACAAGTGGTGTCCTACAAGGCTTGGTTCTGGGACCCCTATTGTTCGGCATATATTTCTCAGAAGTACAGGCAAACATAGGAGGACTTTAGCTAACTAAGTTCGCCAATGACTGCAAACTGGGAGCCATAACTGACTCTCCGGCTGACACGGACATCCTTCAAAAAGGCCTTACCGAGACAGACACCTGGTGTCAAAGTCATGGCCTCAAGCTAAATGTCAAAAAATGCATAGTCATCCCGTTTAGGAAAAACAAAACACCCATGAATTAGCACATAGGTGGCAGCCGCCTTAATACAGAAGAGGTAGTAAGAGATCTGGGGACCCTGGTAATAGTAATCTCTCCTTTGACAATCATATTGCCAAAGTAGTTATGAAATCCTTCTTTGTGGCCCATCTAATTACTAAGGGGTTCGCATCTAGAAATAAAGAGGTTATAGTGCCCCTCTACTCGTCACTCATCAGACCCATCATAGAGTACAATGCCCCATTTGGGATGTACCTCACAAGACACTTCGAACAGCTGGAAAAAGCACCTCACCAAGAGGATTACTGGCCTCAAACATATGTCCTATACAACTCGACTGAAAACCTAGGCTGTACTCAGTGGCATATCGCTTACTCAGAGGTGATCTCTGCCTGAATTACAAAGCCATGTCCAACTCAGAATTGATGGACATGCTCCACCTAAAGAAATCCAAGTCACTGCGAGCCCCACACTCTAGTGAGCTAAACCTCACCATAACAATAAATATAACATGCTGGAGGGATAGATTCCTGTCACAGAGACTCCACATGCTTTGGAACAAAATTCCTAACTACATTAGGCAGAGCCCCTCACTAACACTCTTCAAGAGAAGCCTTGATGAGTGAATGGGTAACAGAAAATACACCCCTGGGATCACTTCATTGGCTCTGCTTGACAGAGGCTCAGTTAATTAATCAATGGGGTGGTGAAAGCCGACACGCTCTGGCTAGGCTTATAAATGCCCTCGGGCGGATAGCCTAGTACCTACCTATGAGCCTATGAAAACTAAGTTCTTTTGCCATAACTATTTTTAACAAAATCACATGCAGCTGCATTCTCCAGTTTTATACTGACAATGTAATTAACATACTTTTCAGTTATGTATGTTTTCTCAGATACATTTGGATCACAAGAAACCTATTGTTTATTTGTTTGTTTATTTTCACTTGTTGAACAGGATAGTTTGACTGAGCTCTAAATTTCATTGATCATCTGGGGATAAAAGCTCCAAAGTTCAACGTTTATAATAAAATGCAATAATATATTTTATGTATCGTAGTAACGCATGACTGACAGACATATTGTTCAGTAGTGCAATCTTCCTACATCTGAGTAGAAAGCAAAGAAAAATAATGTTGAAATAGAAATATAAGGAGAAATGTGCACAAATATATGCACTTTTTTCATATCAGCATATTAGAAATCAAGAAAAAATAAAAATAAAGGCAGTTATAACAAGAGATGAGAGATACACAAAGAAGATGCAATTTTTTGATGATTTGAAGGAGACAAACATGAATGATAAATGACAGGAAAGCTTAAGAGTATATCTAATAAACGGGTGAATATGGTAGTCAAGAAATAGATGGATCTAGAACTATTAGGTATCAGGGTAGTGTGGACACAGATGTTAATTTTCATGAGCAAGCTCATGAGGTTGTGAGATATTTTCGTAGTTTTAACTGCAAGAACGTTCTGTTGGATTCTGATATAAAATCTGACCCATAACTTGATTATTGGTACTGGATATAATGAGCCAACATAAACATTATGACATTTTGTAGTAATTAGAAGGCTCTGATTGAGTTATGTTATGATGTGTGGTTGTCTGATAGTTTTGTATGAAGTAACTGATTATAGGAAATTTGCTATAAATATGCAATAGTTGGCATTACTTTGGAGAAAGACAGTCAACATTCATGAACATTAGACACTAATGAGCTTTGCTGTGTAGATTTATACCAGTTTTGAGTATTTTGTTGTGGGATTACTCAAGATTTCTAAATATTGTGTCATGGGATTGCTTGAGATTCCTAAGTCATGCATTTTGAATATTAATGAATATAAGGGAAGTTTAAAAAAAATTTGAAAGGAAGAGTGTTTCACGTTTGCCTAGCAAGGCTTGTTCTGTTAGGTATCACTTTGGTTTATAAAACAAAGATCAAGTTTTAATGCGTTTTCAGCACAGCATAGTCAGTTTGTGTTGGGAGGGATAATTGTTAGATGATGATCTATCAATTTTTTTTGGGAGTACATTTTCAAGCACTTTTAATAGTTGTTATAATGTAGCAAATGGTCTTTTGTTTGATAGATCATTAGAAGGACCACCTTTATGGACTAGCTTATATTTGATTGTTTCCATAAAACTACTATATAGTTTTCCTGAATAGATCTTTTGATAAGTATATGAATGGGATAGGCTATAGAATCTGATACACAGATGTGATAGTCTTTTGGAAGAGTATCTGGAACAACTGTGGTAAGTTTTATATTCAGGATGAGTTTGTTTATGGTCTTGTTAACAAATACTGTGTAGCATTTAAAATTGGTTAAAGTATTATGAGGAGTAAACTGTATAATTGCATGATTTGAGTGGTATCTATATTAGAAAACTGTAAGTCCATTCTATAAGCAAAATTGTAACTGGTCTAATTGGGAAAAGGATCTGGTGAGGAATTTTTCCAGATGTTAATAGGTTTCTAATACATACCCAGAATTGTTCTGGGTATTTTAATAGGATGACTGTATGTTAAACAAAAAGAACCAAAACACCCTCACTACTCACAGCCTGAGGTAAAAGACAATGAGCCAAATTCATGAACACAAACACTAAATATACACCATTCTGGGTGAACAGGTCACACCTTCTTCCATCTAATTTTAGTTTTCTACTGATTTTCTTGCAACCTTAAATACTGAAGTGGATTTATAGAGTTTACCACAAAGTACAGACTACTTGTAAACTTAATGTAATCTTTACTGAATGACTAGAAAGCACAAACCACGTGGTAGGCATGCTCTTGAATACAGACTCTGTATATGTAATATATACCTAGTGTAGGCATTATGAACCTGACATAATAACTAAAAATAAAACTGTTAGAAAAATATGTATTCACATATAAGCTGTGTGGTCAGGCATATATAAATGTACTCGAATATATATGAAGTACAAAGGTTGAAAAATAGTATAATATGTAATGCATTTAATTCTGTTTTACTAGAATAATAGTAGAAATGAACTCGCATATTATTGCTTGAAGCATAAGCTGCAGTGTGATTAAAAACTTGGCCTTGGCAGCTCGGCTGGCTCATTTCTGTCAGTAAAGATTATTTTGCAAAGTTAGAAAATAATGAATCTGTGTGCATGTGTATCTTTTCCTGCTTCCACCAGAAGAACGGCCTTGTGCACTATCAGAGATAATGTCCAGCTGGTGAACAAGAAAGAGACAAAGAAGTATTAAAGAAGACATGCACCCATTGTATTGAACTAATCTAAGAGCCTTGAATTGGCTACATCCTCGGAAGGACATTGTGACCGACCAGGTGCTTTGCAAGGCTGTAATATTCTCATGGGAAAAAGATTTTGAAAAACACCATCTCAGCACTTTTCATAAGTTACTATGATGTAAAGACCCTGTCACTGACCACGTCAGTGAGGTGGGCAAAACTGATTGTAAAACGTATAAAATGACATGTGTTTCATAAATAAAGCTAGACAAAATTCTGTACAAGTTTGTGTATGGTTTTGCCTCTAATGTACATTAGAGTATTTGTAAATTAGATACTTGAGTTTCCTGCATTACTGTCTGTTATTGACTGTCATTTTAAAAATGCCTAATGATTTTTACAGTCTGATTTTAACAATTTATTTAACATTTTGGTCCTTCGGACCGGAATTCCCTTGGTAAGCTGCAGGTCACAGAGTGCATGGGTGGTTATAAATCTCGCAGGAGAAGCTGCCAAACCAAAATGGTTCTTCTTAAAGTGAAAAGACCTCCGACTGAATTGTTGTGTGTAAAGAGGCTGTCCACTTTCTGATCTGTGGCTGAAAAGCGGAAGACTGGGCCCCAAGAAGACAAAACAGCAGTAAGCGGGAGGCTCAGGTAAGAAGAATTTCCCTCTTTGTCTTTGTTTTAGATCAGGGACCAGGTTACACTGTGCTATTGCTAAGGTTTGTGATAGCAGGGAGAGAGAGTCAAGTATTGTATCTTGAGTCATAGATCAGGGAATAACAAAGCAAAGTAAACAGTCATTCTAGACACTACTGTGGATATGGGGAAATAAGATACCACGTGGTACAAGAGAAGGGTTACGTAACAGTCTTTTTAAGACATGGGAGATCAGTGCACTAAGAGATCACGAGATCCGCCCCTAACGGATAATGTGAAGCATATGCAATTGCAGTAAGCAGATAATGTGAGATATTTTGCAAAATATGTTAACAACTATAAATTTGATAGTAAACTAGATAAACTTTCACTAGTTAAACTCCTTAAACAAGCTTTAATCTGATGCAGGGCGTCAGGCAAAAGAAAAACAGCACCAACTAGGCATACCTCAAGCACATAGGTGGATTGAGGAAGCAAATTGTAAAAAAAACAAAAGCTTAAATTCTGAAACATTTTTAGACAACAGAGTGAAAGGTCTAACAGACAGAATCTCTAAAAAATGAAAACTTAGAGCAGACTGGACTTGCATTAATTAATGCATACAACAGGAAAATGAGACAGTAGATGGATATTATGCTAGATTATTAAAATGCTTTAAACAACAATTAAAAAATACATTTTTAAAAGGTTGCATTGCCTCTGTTAGTAGCTTTATTACAAGGCATATGATAGATCACTGAACAAGCAGGCTGCAAGCCTTACTTGAGTATGCTAGACGTACTGAAAGACACTTTAATAGTAAAAAGAAAAAAAGGCACAAGTCTTCACTGCTGAAGACGGGGCTGAAGTATTTGTATTACAGTCAGGTAAAAAGGGCATCTAGCTAGGGACTATAAACAAAATAAGAAAGCAATGACAGAAGATAAAGGAGATGTGGACTGACTATATGATAGTGATAATAACCAAAAATCATCAGGAAAGGTTAATAAACAAAAAGAAAATGTGAATGTAGTAGAGGAATAGAGGAAGTACAAACAGATGTAGAGGATAAAAATGAAAATAAAATTTTAGATTTAGCATTGTTGAGCCTGGAGCTCTACCTAGCAAATACAAAACCAGAAGTAACACTTCTGGTGGAGGGAAGAAAGGTCAAATTCCTGTGTGACTCAGGAGCGTCACGGACTTTGATACACCCCTCCAAGTTACCAAAACATTCTGAATCACCTGATTATATATTAGTAAAAGCAGCAAATGGACAGCTATACAGGGAACCACTTTCCCATAATATAGCAATAACTGACCCTGTTTCAGGTATGACTCAGAAAAGTAAAATTGTAGTTTCTGCAAAATATCCAGTAAACTTACTGGGAAGAGACCTTGTGCAGATATTTGGCATAGCAGTAGTTCCTACCATGCAGGGTATGGAAGCACAAAGACAAATGGATGCTTTTGTGGTGTGATCAGAGGGTGAAGCCTATTATTGGTACAGCCAGGACCTAGTTATGATTGGTCCAGGGGCAGTAACCAAAGAACTGATAAATGTAGCCATCAGTAAGGTACCCTCCCTTGACACTGATCAGCAGCACTTGTTACATTGTACTCCATACTACTGTAGCACACCAGGACCTGATAAGAAATATAAGTAAGAATCCTGCTGACAAATTAATATTACAAACTTTATGCTGGGATACTGAGGGAAACAGTGTAGTAAGCTGTTCATTACCTCAGGAGTTCATGAGATTGTATAAGTCCAATAGACTGCCACATGTCAGCTTGACAAAAACAAAAGTGTTAAATGGGCAGACTTAGAAAAAAGGTAACAAAATGGGAAAACAGACTGATTTAGAAATGTCAGGACAAGGGATATAAAAACAAAACTGAATTGGTTGACACAGACACATACAGCTGTACACTTGCAATCTAGTAAGGACAGCTGATTAGCATTTTATTAAAAGAAAAGAAGAGGCCTTGTGTAAAATTCCAACAACTCTGTGGTCAACAGGCAAGTTAAATGTAGGGCTTATTCAAGCAGCAGGACCAGTTACAATTACCCCAAAGTCAGCTTTTAGACCACAGAAAAGACAATACATTTTGGAAAAGAATGCAAAAGTAAAAATTAAGCCTATAATAAGCAGCATTACTCAAAAAAGGAGTACTGGTAGAATCTCCTGATTCACCATGTGATACACCCCTATTTCCTGTTAAAAAAGCAAACGGGGAATGGCAGATGGTACAAGATTTATGAGCTGTAAATAATGCAGTAATACCTAGAGCACCTACGGTGCCAGACCCACATACCTTGTTAAATGATTTAAAGCCACAACAGAAGTATTTTACTGTGGTAGATATAAGCAATGCTTTCTTTTCAATACCTATCAATATTGGTTTGCATTTACATTTCAGGGTAAAAGGTATACATATACTCGACTACCACAGGGATATTGTGAGAGCCCAATAATATTTGCACAAAAAATGGCTAGCAACCTGGCAGGGTCTACCCCACCAGAAGGTAGTCAAATTTTACTTTATGTAAATGACATCTTGCTAGCAGCACCCAGCAGCAGTGCAGGGTGAATACAGTAGCATTATTAAAATTTTTAGTAATACAAGGACACAAAGTAAACAAAAGTAAGTTACAACTTTGGAAAAAAAACACAGGTTAGATACCTGGAATATGTGATATTCAATAAAGGTAAAATACTAGATAATGGGAAAGAGAAAAGAAAAAAAACAGCAATTTTGCAAGCACCCAAACCAACAACTAAAAAAGAAATAATGTCTTTCTTAGGTACAACTAATTTTTGTTGGAACTGGGTACCAAATTATTTTACAATGGAAAACAAAAGCAGAAATGGCTTTCTGCAGGTTAAAGCAGTTAATAGCTTCTTCATTAGTTTTAAGACTTCCAAGTTATCACAAACGTTTTTTTTTAGACCATAGATTGTAAGCAATGGTACATGACATCAGTATTAAAGCAACAACATGGGGATAAGCAATGCCCCATAAGCTTACTATTCATCACAGTTAGACCCAGTGGTGCAATCTTTGCCTCACTGTGTACAAGCAGTAGTTGCAGCAGCAATGGCAGTGCAGGCTTCAGCCTCAGTGGTGTTATTCCACCCTCTCACATTGAGAATGCCTCATGCAGTTGCAATAATTCTGCTACAAGAAAAAGTTGCATACCTTTCTCCTGCTAGACATCTTTCATGTATGACCATACTGCTGAGTCAACCTCATATGAACAGTTAGCTTTACCTAGACAAGATCTTACAGATATGCCCTTGGATGATGCTGAGGTGACATATTACGTGGATGGCTCATGCAGAAGGGGTCCTACAGGAAAAATCTGGTGGGGTATGCAGTAGTTACAGACACTAAAAATTTAGAAGCACAAACTTCGCCACACAACTTGTATGCTCAAGCAGCAGAACTGGTAGTTTTGACAGGAGCATGTATTTTAGTAAAAGGCAAAAAAGTAAACATATATACTGATAATCAGTATGCTTTTCTACAGTGCATGTGTTTGCACAACAATAAAGAAAATAGAGGGATGATTACATCCAGTGGAAAACCTATTAATCATGCAATTTATTTTGGAGCTATTAGAATCTATTCAGTTGCCTACCAAAGTAGCTATTTGTAAATGTGTAGCTCATACAAAACAACAGGATAAGATTTCAAAAGGTAATGCACGAGCCGATGCAGCTGCAAAGCAAGCAGCCTCAGACTCAGAAACTTTATATTTGAATGAAAAATTACAACCCTTTGAGATTTTAGATTTAGACATGTTAAAAACAATGCAAATGCTTACTACAAAAGCAGAAAAACAAAACTGGGTAAAACAAGGTGCAATTTTTGAGAATGGACTGTACATTTCCAAAGGGAAAAAAAAAAAAAAACAATATTGCCGTCTAATTTATTTAGATATGCAGCTTTGTTGAGCCATGGGCAGAGCCATGTCTCAACAGGGGGGATGGTACAGTTAGTAAATAAAATATTCCAAACATATGGATACATAAATTATACAATAAAATTTTGTGCAGCTTGTCATACTTGTAACAAGCACCATGCACAAGGAGCATTTAAAAACAAGCAAGGGAGTTTCCCTACACCACCATATCCATTCCATACTATTTGTATGGACTTCATAGAGTTGAATAAATGTGAAGGAAAGAAATACTGTTTAGTGATCATAGATATGTTTTCAAAATGGGTAGAAGCTTTTCCAACCAGGAATCCGGATGCAGCAACAGTGGCAAAGGCCCTAGTAAAGGAAATAATTCCTAGATTTGGCATACCGGAAAGAATCTATAGTGGCAATGGGACACATTTTGTCAATCAGACAATTCAACAACTTGGGAGATTTTTTGGGATTTCCTTAAGGAATCACTGTGCTTACCACCCACAGTCAGCAGGACTGGTGGAGAGGTACAATGGGATTTTAAAAAACAAGTTAAGGAAGTTGATGAGTGAGACTCAGAAGAATTGGATTTGCTGTTTACCTCTAGCATTGCTGAGCATGAAAACAGTAACAAATGTAAAGGGTCTGATCCCCTTTGAAGTAGTATTTGGAAGGGCATATTATGTGCCTCAGTAAAAAGCTCTCATGCCTGCAGAGCTGGAGGCTGACAGTTCACTAGCTAATTATATAAAGAAACTGTTAATAAATAAATCTGTTTTGCAGTTTAACTCTTTTTCAGACAAAAGAACTTTCAGCTGAATAAGAACTTTGTGACTGATACACAAGGGCAAAATGGCCAAGAGTAAAGCAAACAAAAGCAGAGCAACCCAAGAACTATTGCATAATTATTTTCTTTGGCAGTGCATTTGTTGACTAAATATGACAATTTTTCTCTTATTGTGGTTTTCTCTGCACTCAACCACACGAGTAAAAGTGAGAAGACGTGATGAACTGTTTATAGACTGGCATCCAAACTTTAACACATACCTGGCCATGAAGCAAGTGTATACAGAGACTATAAACTTTTCAAATTGCTGGGTTTGTACAGCTATACCAACAGCATATAAAAGACTGTAATGTCCACTGTCCCTCTGGGGATAAAATGAGACTTTGGAAAGTTTTTTATACAGAAACTGTGAGATCACAGGACAAAATTGCTTTATTTTTACCTGTCACACAAAAAGGAGTTGTATGTTTCTACAAAGTGATACCCTCCAGGTGGGCTGGAGTAATGGTAATATAACAATGTCTTATAAATGTTACATTAAAGTCAAAAGTGGGGGTACTGTTTGTAATACTAACCATGATTCATATCTGAGTTCAATGAAAACTACATTAAATGCAGTATGTGACAATCCAGTCTTAACTAAGCAATTGTCTATTAAGGATAGAAAAATGTTTCATGCAGGAATAACACGTATTAGTACCAAAGTAATGATTTTATTTGTGGGAAAAAGGCATATAAATGGTTACCTGAGAATTGGTCCGGCAGTTGTTTTTTGGGTTATCTGGTTTCAGCAATAAGACATACTGCAGAATTACCTTTGGGTAAAATACAAAACGTAAGGAAAACAGCTCGAGAATCTGAAGGTCCAGTTAAAAAAACCTGTGAATCCAGTTGGAAAAATCGAAGCTGGTTGAAAAGACCATAATTCAGTGAAAGACAAAAGTAAATTGACTCATATGGACTTGGGCAACAGTGTTATATCCAGGGCAGGAATACCACCAGCCTATGGAGCAGTCAAATCGATCTGGGAGCTGAGAAAGCTGTCAAGAAGTCATGAGCAATTTCCACCCTAGAATTGGTGACTGATAAACTGAATGCAATAAGAACTGTTGTGCTACAAAATCGAATGGCTCTTTACTTCACCCTAGCGGCAAGAGGTGGTACACGAAGAAGAATGCTGTGCTTTTATCCCTGAGGATCGTCACGAGACAAATAACCACCTAGAGGTAATTCAGCAAGTATCAGCAATGACTAAACCAGACCCAAACCCACTGACGGACTTTTTCCAGAATCTGTTTGGGGGGGTGGGATTCCATCCTATTAAACACTTAATTGCTATTTGTGTGGGTATACTCCTAATAGGAGCATGTGTTTACTGTGAAATTCCCTGCATGAAAAGATTAATCAAAAATTTGTTGATATATCTGTTACTAAAACTTTTTACCAAAGTGTTGAAATTGAAAGATTAATTTCAGATGATGCTTTTCTGAAATATAAAATAAATGACTTACTTAGCTGAAAGTCCTTGAAAAGGAAAAGGCTAAGAAATGAAATGATATTGTTTATGTTTCAAATAGAATGAAATGCATTAACAGGAGGGAGAATGTTAGAAAAATATGTATTCACATATAAGCTGTGTGGTCAGGCATATATAAATGTACTTGAATATATATGAAGTACAAAGGTTGAAAAATAGTATAATATGTAATGCATTTAATTCTGTTTTACTAGAATAATAGTAGAAATGAACTTGCATATTATTGCTTGAAGCATAAGCTGCAGTGTGATTAAAAACTTGGCCTTGGCAGCTCGGCTGGCTCATTTCTGTCAGTAAAGATTATTTTGCAAAGTTAGAAAATAATGAATCTGTGTGCATGTGTATCTTTTCCTGCTTCCACCAGAAGAACGGCCTTGTGCACTATCAGAGATAATGTCCAGCTGGTGAACAAGAAAGAGACAAAGAGAAGTATTAAAGAAGACATGCACCCATTGTATTCGAACTAATCTAAGAGCCTTGAATTGGCTACATCCTCGGAAGGACATTGTGACCGACCAGGTGCTTTGCAAGGCTGTAATATTCTCATGGGAAAAAGATTTTTGAAAAACACCATCTCAGCACTTTTCATAAGTTACTATGATGTAAAGACCCTGTCACTGACCACGTCAGTGAGGTGGGCAAAGGCTGATTGTAAAACGTATAAAATGACATGTGTTTCATAAATAAAGCTAGACAAAATTCTGTACAAGTTTGTGTATGGTTTTTTGTCTCCTAATGTACATTAGAGTATTTGTAAATTAGATACTTGAGTTTCCTGCATTACTGTCTGTTATTGACTGTCATTTTAAAAATGCCTAATGATTTTTACAGTCTGATTTTAACAATTTATTTAACAAAAACCCCCTCAAAACACATCTTGTTAGTAAATTATTGTCCTTTGCCTAATTTTTATCATTTGCTTTGACTGATTACATAGGGCTTTATAAGATTGCAGAGCTGAGATTGAATTATTTTTTACCATTGATTCCATGATGTATTACTGAGATACATTTTACATTTTATATATATAATTTTCTTTCTGGGTAAAGGGGCTAAGAGATTTAGGCTAGATAAACACATTGGACTGAATAGTGTGTCAGGTAGTGATACTTGTTTTAATGATGTCCACTTACATGTTTTATGTAAGAGTTGAATAGAGACCATGGCAAATGTATTACACTTCAGATATACTTATTAACTATTTCCTTATGGATCTTTGTTCTTCTATAGATTACATATCCTATGCAATCATAACTTAGGATATTAGGAAGTATGCTTGTATCAATACTGTTACATGGGTTATTTATTAAGTTCCAGCCTGGTATGCGGAATTCTCCTGTTACTTTGTTATTACTGAAAACTGCCCCTGTTCTGCTTGCCATTACTATTTAAGTGAATTTATTATATTTATTAACATAACCTTTCAAGACATGTTAAATTATTTCATGCATATTAAATAGGACAGTAGAAAGCCTCTTTAAAAATATAATAATGCCTATAAAGACATGGGCCAGTAGTCATAGTCATTGTTCAACCAAGGTATGGGCATTTGCCATTTACAGTACTGGGCAAGGTTTATGATTTCATGTAAGAAAATTAAGTATAATGAGATGCAAGTACCATCAATAGAAGTAGTTTGTCCATGCATGCACAAGCACTAAAATGACACCAAAATGAATTTGTTTTTCCCAGAAATCCCTTCAGTAGTTTGCACATTATGCATAACCACTAAATTGACATGAAAAATAAATCATTTTTATCTCATTCTGAGCTGTTTCATATTAATTTCCAATGCTTCAAAGTCAGCGGTTTACTTATTCATTTCTCCCATAACTGCACTTATCAATCAATGGTGTTGTCAAACATATCACACAAGTTCAGGGTCCTTTCCAAATCTGGATACCACTATTATTTGTGGAATACCTCTAAACAGAAATGAAGGGCAGGGTTATTAATACAACCCATGATTTTAATAAAGAACAAAGTAGTCAAATAGCTTGATAAAAGTTATAAAACAACTATTTGGTACAAATCTCTTTCAAATCCATAAATCAAAAGCTCAGCATAAAATGCTTTAGTAGCCAATGTGGGGATGAAGACCAATGATGTCACTGATGACATCGCCCTAACAACATAGTCAATGTAGTGATGCTGCAATATCTAGTTCATTAAAAAGCAAGCATTTTTTTTTATTACACCCTAAATAAAATAGCTAAATATGTAATGTGTGTAAATAAAAAAAAACTGGAAAGCAGGGTCTGCATTACCCATCAATAAGAAGAAAACAAAAATTTTCACTCCAGTTCAAAGTGGTCAAGAAAAATAATTCGCTGAGGAGATTATTAGGCAAAATTAGTTTGGTTTGTGTTCACTATTTCCAGAATGAAAGTAATTTTTCACTTGGGTGAATAAACAGAGCAATGCTTCCAGTGCTTGAACTACACACAATTTTATATGCATCAGCAAACAAATTTAGCCAGAATGTGCATTAGACAGAGAGCTGTATATCTGTGCATATGTTCAAGTGTATACGGCATATAAATATTGCTACCCTCAAAACTGTCAGTGCAGAAACCAAGACTATTTCATTAAACAAAAGGAAAAAAAAAGAAAGGGAGTTAAATGCAAGAAAAATCTGAGGAGGAGAAGTAAATGTATCTCAAATAAAATCTTTTATGACTATTCCAAAATAAAGAGGTCCACAGTGTCTTTTTAATCCCGTAACAGCAACTGAGAGAATATAAAAGATTCAGAGAATAAGAATGGCAATCTCTCCAAAAATTTGAATGTTTAGTTGCCAATATATAAAGATGTTCATTGTAAGTGCTAAATACTGTCAACCAATAATCTTTCTGCAGATTTAACATAACACACTCTCTCAATGAAAAGGTCAACTTCCTATTGAGAAAAAGGAAACAGAGGTATGAGTGAGCCTCCAGACTATGAGAGTACACATAAAATAATGTTATGTGATCCGAAGGATCCTTTGGTATAAACAACAGCCATCACAGTACACCAGTGAATCATAAATGAAAAAGTAACATTGTTGATTGAAAATGGTAGAAAAAAAAGTAATCATAGCTATAGATTACTTAAAAGAAGCAGAAGTCTCACCATATTTTGCCACTGTAAAGGAAGCATAAATGTTGTCTCCATCCGTTTTCACACCATGTAAATTGTAATCCCCCAGCATAGCCTCAGAGGTTAATTTAAAGGATAATTCTGCAATGCCTTGATTTGGCTTCAGATTCAGCCATTGGCCAATCCTGTTACCTTGTGGGTCCTAGAACCAAAACAAGCAGATTACAAAAATTCAACCACTATGGATTTCTATGAGGTTATAATCTAACGTGGTCTGAAAATGTTGCATCTTCAGAAATTGTTGTTGATTCTAGACAATCCTGTCCCATTAAGAAGCAAAATCCTATAACAAATGAGTCTACTTTTAGTTTAACAAAATTTTCAGACAGCCAGAAGCCATTGCTTATGATATTCCTCTACTTCTCCCATATGGAAAACTCAATATTTTTGTTGCACTGTCGAGTAGTGGTTAGTTTTGTTATTTTACTGCTGTTTTATAGATCTGAGGTTCAGCCCTGACTTCTGAGTAGTCTGTGGGTTTAAGAGTTGCTGTATACACTGAGAATCAGCCCTAGTACAAATAGTTACTTACCTGCCAATCTGACTGATAGCATTCTGAAACAGAATGTTGAATCTGTCAGCTGATGCTTAATGTATCAAAATAAGAACTGAGTGGTACAATGAAGTTGACTGGGCAAAGCTCATTATAATGACACTCTGTGAACAGTGCCCTGAGAAGTGGAGGGCTGGTAAAATAAAGGTGCACTGAAAAGCAGGAGGCACTGTCAGACCTCTAATTACTTCAAGCTGTACATACTCAGCAAAGTGGTTTAAGATGGGCCACATGGCTTGGACTCTCATTTCATAAAGCAAATCACATAGCAAATCACAAGATATATGGCATAACAACTGTGTACCCTTTTAGGTCATATATATGTATAAATATATATATATATATATATATATATATATATATATGGATTCCTTACAGTTGGTCGAATTTCATTTAGTCGAAAATGATTCCAGGCAGTTCACTTCATTGAAAGCTCACTTGACTGAAAGCTCATGTGGTCGAAGTTCATTTGGTCGAAAATGGAATATAGCCCCTACCCCACTGCAGTGCAACCCTGGAGTGAGAATATTAAATAAGGGGGGTGTGGGCATAGCCCCCCACATTATGCCAATAGTTTTTACAAAACATATATATATATCAATGCATTTCTAATGGATATACCATCTTATAATAGTGAATACATAAAAATTATATGGGGGGGGCATAGCCCCCCATACCACCTTATTTAATATTCTCACTTTGTTTTGACATTCTGCTGACTTGAACACTGCCATTTGACCACATGCTGATTGAAATATGCAGTTTCCAAATTTTGAATGTAAACCTGTATGAGAACATCCTGCAGGATTACCAGGTATTGCTAAGCAGACATGAGATGCATGAGAAGATAAATTTAACTCCCTTCAAGATTGTACCACAATTTTAATGTATCCCTACATGACAGGATAAAAATATAATGTCAATATTCCCAGAAACATAGTAGAGGACACAAGCTGTTCAACATAAACATGTAACAGTGACATTGAAAGGATGGAATTTCAAGTCACAGACTGAGTATTGTTTAATACCTTCAGCTGAAAATAAATTTGTAGTCAAAAGGCAGGTGAGTGATATGAAGCGAACAGTCAAAAGGTGTTTGAAGCAAATATTTTATATAAACCTCCCAAAACTGTAGAAAAGGGCAGATATAACCCTAATAATTCTGCTTACAGAGGTAAAGGAAACCAGAAAAGAAAAAAGAGATGGTAAATAAGACCCTCTCAAAACCCAAAAGACAAGAGACAGGATTTTCTGCTCTGCAAAAAAGAGATTTTCTTAGAAATGCCAGGAAGTGCAAAGTTAATTAATCATCATATAGAGAAAACACCAAACTTATACTCTACCAAGTAGCTCATTCTCAGAGGAGGGTAGCTCAGGAATAACTAAAGTAAATTTGCCAGTTAGGGGCAATCAAGGGGTCTAATAATGACTAGAACAGTGCCATAGTTCTAGTATCTAAGTGTGATAGAACTATTAGATTCTGCAATAATTTTATAAAACTCAATAGCATATCAAAGTTCTACATCTTCCGTTGTAAAGGGGGATAACCTAATTGAGAAGTTAAGGAAAGCTAGATTCCTGATCACCTTGAACAGGACAAAATGATACATGCAAATGATGCTAATGGAAAATTGCCTTTTTGATGATTGATACATGTTCTAGTATTGACTTCTACCATTTAGCCTTCATGGGCACCAGTTATGTTCCAGTGCCTAAATGACATAGCCAAACTGATGTGGGCCTGGCCTGATGAGATTTTTAATATCACCATTGATCAGATGAGTTATAAAACATTCCATGGTTTTACAAATAAGACTTGTCAGGATGTGTCAGTGGTGGAGCCACCCCTGTGGAGTGACAACACAACTGGTTTACATCAAATCTCAGAAGCAATGCTTGTGGCTAAACTCAAGATAAACAGTTAAGGAGTAGTTCCACCAGGACCTTTTTGTACTGTTCATTAAACAGTCAGGTGTATTATTTGGTCCCACAGAAGAAGTACTTTTAGTTTTAGAGACCGCCCTTAGTACATGTTCTTTAGCAATGATGAAAGATCTACTAGTTTCAGCAGTAAGTAGACTTTGAATAGTTGTTTCTGCAGTAAAGTCTGCAGTGAATTTGTTTGCTAGTATATTGACCATGTCTATTTATATGAGTTGGTGGTTTTATTATGAATTAGTTCAGAGTATTTTTTCTGAGTTATTTCTTAGCTTCCTGGTGTAACTAGTAAAGAAATTGTAATTACCTTCAGTATCAGATGCTAACCTAAGTTTATGGACGTCTTATTAATCCTAATACATTTGAGGGTTTTTTTTTGTGCGTGGCAAATTGCAGATGTTATCCTTTTTTGGGGAGATTTTTGATATATTTTATACTTTATGGAGTTCTTTTTTCTTTTATGTTAGTGGGCCACCAGGGTGGTTTTGCACTTAAATTTCCCATTATATTTAAATTTGGTTGGGACTTTCAACAGTATACATTTATTCAAGTGTGCCTTGAACTGCTTTGTGAGAGATATTTTGCTACAAGTGAAGTTTGAAATCTCAATGTACAATATGATGACATTTGTACATCTGAATCCTTGAATTCTTAGATATTGATATCTACAGGTTTAGAGATTTTAAAGGTGAAAGTCACTTGTTTATTATCCAAATTAATTGGGGAGGGGAATCACAGGGGAGTATTATATGAAGAAGCATTTATTCTTAAGGACCAGGTCAAGAATATTATCTCCTTTTGTGGATTGGTTAATAATGTAGTACAGATAATTTTTGTCCATAAAAGCTAAGAACTGCTGGGTGTATCCTACATTTAATTTATAGATGCTCCAGTATATTGATGGGTAATTAAAGTATCCCAGAATAATGGAGTTTTTGTTTCTAAGGAGTTGACAATTACATTTAGGAACCTTGCATATATGTCAAGGGATATAGGGGGTGTCATGTAGCAGGCTATAAGCTGATAGTTGGTCTTATTTTGTGTGATCTGTAGCTCAGCGAGTTCTGTTTGATCTGTCTAGAGGTGATATTGTCCCTACCAAATACTAAGAAACCTCCACAGTTGCCTTTGGGTTTGAATAAGTGTTAGACACAAAACTCAGGTATAGAGGGTATGCTTTCTGAACATTAAAACCAAGGTTCAGTAATCATGCAGATATGGATGCACTGCAAATGCAAGAAAGCCTCAAGGTCATACATATTTTTGTTAAAACATCTGGTGTTATCCTGCTTTAGATTAATATGTTAATTGTGCTGTGATGTCCCTCAAATGGAGTCTGTGGCATGGCTAGTAGCCACCCGGCAGTGTGAGCACTGGCTCTAGATGATGGTCATAATTGAGGTAATACCCTGACTCCATGTAGAAAAATGGAAAAAAAGGGTTATGGGTGGACTGATGGATGGTCCATCAGTTGGACTTTCCCTAAAAAGGTACTATGAGGGCAGCAAGAGCTTTATCCATTATGTGGTAGCCTTAGAATGAGAGGTGCAAGCCATCCTTGACAAAGCAAGTAAGAATAGGTTCATAGGTTTATAGGTAAGTACTAGGCTATCTGCCCATGGGCATTTATAAGCCTAGCCACAGAGTGATGGCTTTCGCCTCCCCATTAGATTAGTAACCTGGGCCTCTGTCAACAGGGCTTCTGAAGTGATCCCAAGGTAGAACTTACAATTACCCATGCACTCATCATGATTTCTCTTGAAGAGGGTCAGAGACGAGCTCTGTCAAATATGGATTGGGATTCTATTCCAGGTGAGGGGAGTCGCTGGGACAGGAATCTATCACACAACTTAACCCAAGCTGACACATACTGGGTCTCCCAAAAATGACACCAAATATTGATCCAGCTGTTAAAGATAAATATCTTTATTTGCATTTAGGAATAATTTTCAAAGAAGAAAGATCCCAATCCTGATTAGAGTGTTCTCTACATTTGTGACATGCATGGAGAGTTCTGTCATGTCTCTCTTCATAACCCTCAAGGTTTTATGTGCCACGTCATCCAGCCCAGTATGGTATACCACCACATAATATTCCTATGCCTTAGAAGAGAGGGCTTTACGAGCTCTCAAAGTATCAGAGATATTGGTACTTGAAAGTCTGCTGAGAAGGGAATAAAGTGTGTCTAACTATGGCACCACAGATAACTGCATTTTTCTTTTCTGAAAGGTCTGGTGTACTGTATTTGAGATTAATTAGAGCATGATGACTCTTTTTGTAAAGTTTCTGAGGGTGTGGTGGTGTTGGACTGTTGGAATTTTACATTGGTCTAGGAGCCTTTGGTAAGGATTTTTTACAGCCTCAGTGTAAGACAGTTTATTATTGTTTGGTGTAAAGTAATATGATAGCGACTGTTGCATACAATTTGTGATTTTATATGAGAATGACATCTCCAGGTTAGTCAAATGCTTATGTCTCTCACAAATGGACTGTCATCTATTAAGTAAGAGGTCATTCTCTGTGACAAGTGCTAGGAGCCTATCACGAGAATGAAGACAAGCAGACTGCCTTTCCATGTTAGTCCAAAGATTTGAAGACTTTAATTGAATAGTACCCAGACTTATTTTATGAAGCAGGGGTACAGATTAGGTTTTGTAGCTAAAGTCCAGAGATCTGGTGAATTTAGTTTAATTTCAGTTAATGGTGTATTTGGAAAATGTAATTAAATATCACACAAACTATAAAGTAAAGGCACAAATAGGCTTTGCAACTGGAGAGTCACACCAATATTTTAGCCTAAATTTTAACTATATAATACTTGGTTTTGAAACAGGGGGACTAGCATTTTATTAGGAAAAAAATGAAACAGAAAGTACCCGCATCTATTTAGCAAAGGCTTTTACAGCAATGCACTGACACCCACTCTGCTCATTAAAAATAAATAAGAAAAAGGAAAGAATCAATGAAAAAAACACAGCTGAGGTTTCAGACAATAGTATTATTTCCTCAGAAAAGGCTTCAGTTATCCTCTGTCACAAAACAGACACTTCTCTAGCGCTCAGAAAGCTCACACATTTGGCTAAAACTGGCTGCAACTATAACTTTTTGTAAAAATTGGATTTAATAGTGCTCAAGGCAGAAACTGTTACTGTAATAACAGTGAAACAGTTAGCATGACTATAAGAGCCAATTGACTGTAGTTTAAATGGTAGATTTAGGTTAAACAGCAAATCAAATGAAATGCAATAAAAGTTGATAAAACAACATAAAATGCAGAAAACTGTAGGTGATATTAAGTGCAGATGAAAAAAAGTACTTTCCTGCTTCACTGGTATAAAATAGAGTCAAATGCCGCTTTTCGTATCACTACATGTGTGCCCAGGAGCACAACCTCCTTAAGTCTAAAGTAAAGACAGCAAACTAGTGCCATACAACACAGTACAAACAGGAAAAGAAATGGAAGACACAAAAAACACAGCTAGGGCTACAGGCAATAGTGCTATTTCTCCAGAAAAAGTAACACTTACTCTCAGTATAATGTATAATACTATACACATAATTATTTTGTTTACATTTAAGTGATTTTACATTTTTATAGTATGTGGGAGAGCTAAAGTTGGAAAGAAGAAGGCAAAAGTTGCTACCACATTACAATAGACATGAACGGAATATCAGAAATTGAATCTCATAGGAACATGAGTCTACAATGAATGCAGTTCTTTACTGGTCATAGCTGCATGTAATTACTGACCACTGATCATAGCCGGGTATAATTACTGCCCAGTTCATAATCTATTGATATAATCTTACATGGGTAATAGTACAGTCAGAACAAAAATTGTATTTGAAATGAGAAATTGTGAATCTTCCTTCTTCAGAATGCTGGATGGTGGGCACTTTATAATGTTTTACTTATTTTTTTTTTCTGCTGTATTCCTAAAGGAGTTACATTAGATATGCATAAAATCTTTAGATAATGACATTGACCATGACTGAGAGAAAAAAAGATTTAAATAATGTAAACTTGGATATTTTAAAATTCATTTTTGCTTGAAAAGTTGCCTTTATCTGTAATAGTGATGAGAAAAGAGGGCACCATTTACAAGTTGCTGTTCAGACTTCTCACAATGACTTCAGTTGAAGAGATTTGTAATCACATCTTACTGCTGACATGAAGACACCTGTGAGATGGCTTTTGGGTACAGGATATTCAACTAATAAAATTTACTTTTAACCTTGTCCTCATGAGAATCTCTCAGCTGTTATTCCCAATCTGGTCTCTGATCCCATCTCAGGCAACTGTGATGCCCTTTACTACTTCCTGACTTATTGGCATACCTCGTTACCAGCATGACCCTGGGATGTCGATC
The DNA here is from genome assembly GCF_019279795.1 of Protopterus annectens. NCBI lineage: Eukaryota > Metazoa > Chordata > Ceratodontiformes > Protopteridae > Protopterus > Protopterus annectens. Next base: position 198,332,043 of record NC_056741.1, read on the forward strand.
TAGCAGTGTGTTATTGCTCATTATTGTACCGTGTATAACATTTTGATGTAGTCTTATTTGTCTATACAAGATTTGGACTCCACTTACATGATGACAGTATTAGTGTTATTTTAACCCCCCCACCCCCAACCAAGCATTGCACTGTAGCTCACAATGGCTTTTAGTAGTTTCCCTAGTGTGCTTAGGGGGCTGCTTATAGATTCATTAGTGGACTTATGGCAGTTTGTATTTTCCCAGGAGCATTTGGAGATTTCTAGGTAACTGAACTCCATCCCTGTGAAGTCTACTATCAAAGCAGTTGTGAAAATGCTCTGCGTTGACCTGATACTTCAAACCTCTAAAAAAGACATTTCCATATGAGTTAGTATTTGGTAAGTGCATGGTTATATAACCTTATTTTAAAGCCTTGGCTCAAATTTACCTTCAGATTTATCTTCAAACTTCACTTTTTTCACTTTCTGTTTTACTACCTTATTAGGTCTATTTAAAAAAAAATATTGACAAAGCAAACTTGACCCCTGGTCTATAGCCTTGTATTTCTTTTGATTCCTATGATCATATAATTCTTATGATTAGGTTTGTGGCTGAATTTTTGTTTGTTTGTTTTTCATGAAGTTTATACTTTATTATTATTATTATTATTATTTAGTATTCTATTGTTTTATTAATGGATTGTTTCTAAT
>NC_056741.1:198335225-198342725 GCF_019279795.1 Protopterus annectens
TGCCACGTAGAAGGATTTCCTGACTACTGTGGCGATGTGATTATCAAAGGAGAGACTACTGTCCACCTGTGTCGCAAGGTCTCTTATCACACTTTCAGTGTTAAGTAGACTACCGCCTATGTGGCAGTTCATGGGTACAGAGTTTTTACTAAAAGGGATGACAATGCACTTTCTGGCATTGAGCTTGAGGTCATGGCTTTGACACCAGGCATCTGTCTCAGTGAGGCCCTTTTGTAGGATGTCCACATTGTTAGGATTTTCAATTATGTCTCCTAGTTTGCAATCATCTGTGAAAATCATTAGCCTAAGACCTTTTGTGTTAGCCTGTAGTTCAGAGAAGTAGATACCAAACAGGAGAGGACCCAGGACTGAACCCTGTGGTACTCCATTTGTCACTGGTCTGAAGTCGGATTTGAAGTCTGCTACTTTCACAGTGTGGGTTCTGTTAGTTAGCCAGTTGGAAACCCATCTTGTGACATAGGGATTTATACCTAGTTTAGTGAGTTTATCTATAATTCCACAGTGGGTGATGGTGTCAAAAGCCTTGACGAGATCTAGACAGGCTGTGTGAACCACCTTACCTTCATCTACGGCTTTGGTGACTACTTTAAAGAAGTCTATCAGGTTTAAGAGACATGATCTGCCTTTTGCAAACCCGAACTGGGTGGCATCCAGAGTTTGGAGATTACCAATGTCTTTGTTTATAAGTTCCATGATGATATATTCCATGGCCTTGCAGACCAGGCTCATCAGGCTAATGGGGCGGTAGTTCCTGAGGTTCATGGTGGATCCCCCTTTGTGGAGTGGGATAACCATCACTGTGCACCATTCAGTGGGAACAAAGCCTGAGGTGAGGCTATGATTGAACATGGTGCTTAGGTGGGGTGCCAGTTCATTCTGTAGTACGTGTAGAATGCAGCCTGGTATGTTGTCAAGTCCCATGGATGCTGTGTTCTTGGCTTTGGAGATTGTGGTTTTTACTTGTGCAGCCATGATTACAGGAACTTTGCATTCTTCCAGTATAGAGATGGGCCCTTTGGGGGGGAGAGGGGGCTAAAGTTAGCATTGAACCTATCTGCCAGAATGTTGGCAATATCAGTTGGTTCTGTATATTTAGTGCCATTGTGCTGTAAGTCAGAGCAGATCTGAGTGTTGCCATTCAGATTCTTGACATAGCTATAGAATGCTTTGTGGTTGTCTTTAGAAACAGTGGTGATTTTGTTTTCACAACTAGTTTTGGAGGATTTTTAGAGGGATCTCAGCTTCTTACTGAGGCTGACCAGGGAGTTCCTCCAATCATGGGATTTTACTCTTTTTTGCAGCAGTTTCTTTCTTCTGTTGTAGAGTTTGGTTATGGCAGGGGACCACCAGATTGGCTTCCTTTTTTGGAGGACAGCATCTTGGTTCTGTTAGGGATTGCACGATCCATGCACTCATGTAAGTGCTTATGAAGTGCATTTGTGTAGGATTAAGCAGCCGTATCTCTATTGTCCATCTGCATGGGTGTTGTGAAGTTTGCCACTTCTGTCTCAAGAAGCATGAAGTTGACTTTGGAGATATTTTTTACGGCGGTTTCCCTAATGGGGGGGTGGGGGCGGTATGTGGATGTCTAGGGTGATTAGCTTTTGGATGGATCTGACCAATGAGGAATTGACCTCTGGTGTGGAGCACCGGTCACTCATGTTGGTAATGACCAAGTCTAGGATATTGCTGCCCCTGGTGGGGGTGTGGATAAGTTGATCCAAGCCTTTGGAATTTATGAATTCCAGAAAACGTTGAGCAAAAGAGTTTGCACATGAGTAGTTTTCCCAGTTAATGTTGGGGTAGTTGAAATTGCCCATTATTAGGGTGTTAGGTGTACCCTAATATTTTCCAGTGTATCAAGAAATGAGGAGTGGAATCCTGGGGCATTGTGGGGGATCTGTAGCAAGCTACAATTTGGATTGCAGTCTTGCCCAGAGTTAGTTGCACTTGGATAATTTCAGATGCATTATGCTGAGCAACTAGCCTAGAGGTGTGGATATCCTTAATGAATATGGACACACCTCAATCTTTAGTGTTTCAGTCCAGGTTAGGTGGCTGAAAGGTGTGGTATGAATTATAACCTGGTAATGCAGCCTTGAAACAGGTCTCTGTCCCTGCACAGAAGTCAATGATCTTCATTTTAAGGAGTGCCTCGAGTGACTGCATTTTGAGGTTTAGACTTCTAGCACTGAGTAGCATTACCCTCAGATTTTGCTTGCTTGTACCTGTTATTGTGGTAAATTTGTCATTTGCGCCTTAGCCAGTATCTGGAATCCCAAGGGCGACAGGTGCCGGCCATCTCCGGCAAAGCATCATGGTCTGTGAATCATGTCACCCCAGGCAGACAGATACTGGATCCCCTTAGAGTGACACCAGAAGCTTTGTCAATTGGTGAAGTCAATCATTTTGCCCTTGTACTGTGGTATCATTCTGGGTGATGGCATGATGCTACTCAGGGCTAGAGTCATACCTGCTTGGGCTACAAGATTGGAGAGCTCCTACATGTCTCTTTCATGTAGTCCAGGGAGGTACGTCTCAGGTCATTCACACCAACATGGACAATGACAGAGTCATATATGTACTTGTTGTGGAGTGACCTGAGTGCATGCATTATGTGGCGGATCCTGGCAGGAGACAGACAGCTGACAGTAACTTTCTCCTTGTTTAGCCTGGTGAGTGGAACATCAGTGTGCCTGACTATAAAGTCACCTAGGACTAGAGTGTAGGGTAAGTTGTTATGCCTTATGGCCTGTGGTTGAGTGGCATAGTAAGTTTGTGGGCTATGTGTCATTTGGGTTGTGTTTGGGGGTGGTGGTTGCTTGCATTTCTGCTTTGGAGGTCTGTGTTGCTTGGGCAGATTTTTATTGAGAGCCTCCATGAATGCAGGTGTGTGTTTTGTTTTTCTATGTGTGTGTTTTTGTGGTGTAGGTTTTGAGGGACTATGTGATGAGTGTGGTGTGGTGCAAGTGCTTACCCTATCCTCTTGACTGTCTAGTCCAGTCTTGGGTGAAGAGAGCTTTACTTCCAGTTTGGCTATATATAGTGCATCTCTCACAGGTTGTAGTCTTGGATGGTAGGAGGAGGGGGTTGTCTGTGTACATGATGCAATTGTTGCATTGCCCCAAGATGCGCAGATTCATCAGGTAGACAGGAAAAAACACTGGGAGCTGACCAATAGACATGCCTGGATAGTTGCTTATTTATTAAGTACTAAAAACTATTTTCCGCTAGAGAAGTGAGGCCATAGTAATGCTAAAAGAGAAGAAATTGGGAATAAAGCATGTATTTCACAGTCTCTGATTTTACAGAATGAGTCTGGCTGTGTCTCATATTTTTGCCCATTCCCTCATAAACAATTGATTTGTTGGTAAGTCATTCACCATTACAGACAGCAGATAATAATGCCAGACATTAAGTTTCATATATCCAAATTGCTCCTGGAATGACCCTATATAATAATCCATTCTTATTTTCCTTTTTTCCTCCTACTTAACCACCTTGTTTCTACTTGCACTTTTTGGGTAACCTTAATATGACTTATTCATTATGAGTATCTACCAGATAACTCTGCTCTGACTAGGTAACTTCTTCTTCTGGCTTTTTCCTGGTTAGGGGTTACCACAGCAGATCACCTGTCTGTTCATGATTGGCAGTGGAGTTTTACGGTGTTGATTTGCCAGCCCAGTGCCCAACCTTCCATGGAAGGCAAACACACACTCACACCGAGGGCCAATTTAGAGTATCCTGTCCACCCACCTACTGCATGTCTTTGGGATGAAACTGGAGCACCCAGAGGAAACCCACATGACCACAGGGAGGACATGCAGACTCCACACAGAAGGCACTGCAGCCTAGGATCGAACCGAAGAACCTCTTGCTGTGAGGCGGCAACGCTAACCACTACACCACCGCAGCCACCCCTCTGTGACTAAGTAACTGCATGTATGAAAAACTTACACACTTATTATCTTATAAAATAGAAACTCTATTTGTACACTGTTCCTCCTGCTTGTAAAAAAAAAAAAAAAGCTTGTACCTACTGCTACTACTTCCATATGCTTGTTTTTCTTTTCTTGTTATACTCTGAAATTTTTATATTTTTGTAACCTTTTTATACTTTGTAACTTTTTGGTGCTTGGGTCTCCGCTGAAAAAGGACACCTGCCCACTTGGAGTAACCTAGTCAATAAATGTCAAATTACTAAATAAAAAAATGCGTGTCGATGCAAAATATGTTATTCTAACAACATTTTGACTGAGTAACATTAATATTTAAAAAAGTATTTCTGATTTTAAGGCTTTATTCTGCCATTGTTTGTGGCTTTGCCAAAGAATGTTTGAGAGTTCTATTATCTGGTGTCTTGTCAGTATCTAAAAACCTCTCTGAAAGAAAATATCATCCATGGAGATCAGAAACATCAGCTCTTTAAATCCAAGGTAAAAATTAAGATGCGTCACTCTAGGATGCCAGTTTGTAGCACGTATCTCACACATGTTTATTCACTAAATACTAGCTTCATCTTAACAAGGTTATATTATAACCTTATTTACGATAAAGCTCATAATCACAAAATGAGTGATTTTTTTTGTCCTCATTTTTCCCAACAAGCAGCAGCAGCTTTTGTGGGGCCTAACACGGTGAAGGATGATTAGATGCCCTACAGTATTTGCAGGGATCTCTGGCATCTAAAGCAGGCTATGATATTGGTTTTAGTGGAGAAAATTCCTAACAACAGGATTCAGCTGAGTCAAGGTTACTAGACTACTTGACAAAATGCAGTTACTAAAACAATATTTTTTGAATACTAAAAGAGAGGAAATTATGCTGCACTAGCTCTTGTTGATTTGACAAACACAGAATAAAATATTAAAATAAAATAACTTTTTGTGGTTGGGGTTCTCCTAGGATAGGGTGCCCTCAGTAATGTCAGGGTTTGCTGGTGCCTAAAATCATCAATGTCATCATGACCACCATCTAGGGGACACACTTATATAAACATCTCAAAGGTTCAGTACATCAAAGAAAAGAGAATTGCCCTGAAAGAAAAAATCATCCATGAGGATCCGGATCAGAAATCTGTGTTTCTACCATTTCTGCTTTCGCACACAGCTGGTCCTAATACAAATGTCCTAATGTTTAAAGCTCTCACATTTCCTTGACTGCCGGCTTGCAAAGAAGGTTATTCATTCAGTTCTGACTCTTAGCCTATCTGATGTGCCCCAAGAACTTTATAATTATGACTCTTTATGCTAACTTTACAGATAATGAATGTATCTAATTGCGGAATGATAAAGAAGTAAGTGCATTTTCTTTAAATCCTAGTAAGAGACATAAGGGGAACTGAGTAGTTTGAGTTTTAAATTATTTTGTGGATTCTAACCATTTCAATGGCATTTATTTTATTTTTTTTATTTAATGTTATTTACCAGGATAGCATACTGATTAAAACAATGCAAGCAGGCTTGATGGATAGACATAATGCAGCTGTGTAATTTCTCCTATGATCTGTTGGAGGCTTTCAGCACAAGGAAACTGAATATTGCACATGGATCAAAATACTAAACCTTAGCATTTAAATAATACATGCAGTAGTGTCAGAGACAATAAACTGTGATACTGCAAAGCTTCAGAGTCATGTTCTGATATAACTGTAACTATCAGACCTTTAGAGCTATGTATAACCTCCTTTACATGCACAATATAAAATAATTAATAGTATAGCCAGAGTATTCTAATCTTTACTCGTAAACCCATACTATTGTCCCACAATCCCATCAGACATTTAAAAAATGGAAACATATCTCAATACATTGCCCCAGCACATAGTGAATGAGTATCTTATTTTCAGCTGTTCGCCTAAAATTATTAAACATGTTGAATACCTACACTAAGTGCAAGCATAACGCACACCTTCTTCATCATCTTCATTTTAGTTTTCTTACTGATTTTCATGCAGTCTTAAATATCGGGGGGGGGGATTCATAAAGGATACCACAAAGTATAGACTACATGTACAATTAGAGTAATCCTACTTTATGACTAGAAAGCACAAAAAATGTGATAGGGATGTATTTGAATATAGATCACAAACACTTAGTGTAGTGTAGGTATTAATGAATCTGGCCTAGTGCTTCTATCTAATGCTCAGAAAAGTGAACTCAGAACAGTACAAAGAGTGTGCCTGGCTTCACCCCTGCAAATTATTCAGTTCTTGGTGTATTTTTTTAATTTGTTGATTAGGACAGTACAAAAAACTGCACTTTTTTCTTGAAAAACTCTCGTCATGATCTCATGAAAGATGCCAGTTGTATTCAATAGTCCATAAATGGAATGCCTAGCCAAGCTTCTAAAAAAATGGAATGAGCAATCACAAACAGCTGACTAGGGAACTTAATAATAAATCTGAATACCAATAACGTATTACACAATGTCTTCCAAGATTTTATAAGCTTCACTTCACGTCCAAACAGATGTTCTTCTTCTTTTGGATTTCCCAGTTAGGGGTCGCCACAGTGGATCAACTGTTTGGTTATGATTGACCATGGAGTTTTGCTGTGTTGAGTTGCCAGCCTGGCGCCCAACCTTCCACAGAAGGCACACACCAACACACACTCATGCCTAGGGCCAATTTAGACTGCCTGATCTACCTACAGCATGTCTTTGGGATATGGGAGAAAACCGGAGCACCCGGAGGAAACCCATGCGACCACAGGGAGGACATGCAGACTCTGCACAGAAGGCACAGAGCCGAGGATCGAACCAGAGAACCTCTTGCTGTGAGGTGGCAATGCTAACTGCTGTACCACCGTGGTTGCCCCACATTCAAACAGAAGTTAATAATTAAATGATTTCTGAAATAGTCTCCCTCTCATTGTGTATGTGGGCTTCTGTGTAAGTATGTATATATATATATATATATATATATGTCTATATCTATATATCTATGCATCTGTGTGTGTGTGTGTGTGTGTGTGTGTGTGTGTGTGTGTGTGTGTGTGTGTGTGTGTGTGTGTGTGTGGTGAAAATTATTTTAATTAAATCCCTCCTTTGTTGACATCAATTTAGTCAACAAAATTGTGCAATCTTGGAGTTAGTAGATATATAATTATATCTATATATCTATCTGGATTCACTTCATAATCTCGAAACCCGGAAATCTCGAATTTCAGTTTTTTGAGACCATGAAATCGAATCCACACAACACCAAAACACCAGAACCACGAAGCCCAAAACTGCGAAATTCAAAACATCGAAAACACAGCACACACCAGACCACACATAAACCACAACACCCACAACACAACATAAACAAACAAAACAACACACATCCACAAACCAACAACACAGGCTGTTCCCCCCCCCCCATTTATATATACTAACTCCGAGATCGCACAAACAGTAAACAAAAGCAAACACACACACACACATTCTACAGTCCCTCACACATCACACATATCAGCACACTCACATACACTC
>NC_056741.1:198345225-198372725 GCF_019279795.1 Protopterus annectens
AAACCAAATCCACAAAACACCAAAACTAGCGTTGGCCATAACCGCAAATTCGAGATATTCGAATTCAGATTATGAACTTTTGCTATTTTTAACATTCGGGTTTATAGTCTCAAGATACTGAAATTCGATGTTCCAGTATTTCGAGATTATAAACGGCTCCTTTATATATATATATATATATATATATATATATATATATATATATATATATATTTTTTTTTTTTTTTCCTGTACAGACATACATGACAGATTTGTTTATATTACCAGTCATCATGTCATCCTACTGACAGCATTTGTGATGTAAGACCTGCTCCACTGATGTGTAAGTTGGACTTCTGACTATAGTGAAGCTGAGTATTGAAGAACACTAAACGCAGAGCCGATGGCAGAAGTAAGAGAAATGAGAAACAAAGGAAGCTTTCTGTCTCTGGGTATAGGAATGTGCGCTAGACAAACATCCCTCAGTAGAACCTGAAGGTAAGTGCAACAAAAGTTCTACTTATTTTTGAGTGAAAACTAAATGCTGCAAGATGGCACTAAGGTTAAGCAAACTCCAGTAAGTCAGGATTTCAATACGATGTTGTTTTACTATGGAGAGGCAGTCTGGAAAGGATGATCATTTTTTCAATCATTTATTCATACATGTACTCCTTCTGTGATATGTACTTTATCCTGGCCATGCTTATGGGGGATATGGAGTCTGTCTTTACAAGCAAATGGCATAAGGAAGCAAAAGTCTTTGGGATACCTGCTTGATATGTATCATCGCCAGCATACTACCAGCTCAACTGTGGGCAATTCAGAGAGTTGAGGGTTGGTGTAATTGTTAAGGTATTTATTTACCTTACAAACAAAAGGTAAAGTGCTTTATTCTCACCTTGAAGAGCATGATTAGGGTTATAAAGGCCCCCTTGGGTCATTATCCCATAATGACTCATTTATTAATGGCATTAGCTTGAGTTAACGGGGAAACTAAACATTTCAGAAAAAAAAAATTATACAAGGAAACATGAAGGACATGCAGACTTTGCACAGAAGACATCTCATTTATAATATCTTTTCCTTTCCATTTCAATGATTGCATATAGCTCATGTGACCAGTCTTTGTTTGATCTCAGCCTAACTTTTGTTTTTTGTAACTTTGCTAATGCATCAACTCATTTTATATCAAAGTATGTTTCACTAAATTCCAACATTAATTGCCCATATTTGCAAAACTGAGCCCATCTGCTTTACTTTTGAAAATACACATTGATCAAAAACAACTGAGATAAAACAAACGCTTTTATATCAGAATCATTTGCATTTTTCCTTAGCAGTGCTTTGTGTTTCTGTGGTACACTCACTTATACAGTTCTTCAAAACAAGATGGCGAACAGCCAGTTCTCCTAATTTTTGCATTGCATGAAAAGCAAAGAAATACAGTTTCTGTTATACAATATATTTAAACATCTTATCTTTCATAATTTCTTTTAGTGCTTTCAGAAATGGCAGGTTATATAATATGATATGCATTTAAAGCAAATCAAATCAGATTACTTATATTAACTCTAGACCTATAGGTTGTATATACATAATCGGGAAAAGGCAAAAGGATAACAAATTTGATTTACCAACCTGCAGTTCAACCAAGGGATACTGCAAAGGAAAACAAACACAACTGTTAGAATTTCTTTGACAACTACAAATCCTAATACTATTCTTTACAGTACTAATGAAATAATATTTTCATTTTATGAGAGCAGGAGCAAAAGCTGAGAAAACTAACAAAATATTACTTCTGGCAGCATTTGCCTGTGATCTGGTTGAATGATTTTAGCCAGTCTGTGTGACCTTTAGTGGACTTAGTTGTACTATTAACAGCTACAAATCTATAGGTTCATAGGTTCATAGTTAGGTACTAGGCTATCGGCCCTAGGGCCCATACAAGCCTAACTAAAAAATGTACCCTGGCTTTCGCCACCCAAGAAAATTATTTTCCTGAGTCCCTGTCGAGCAAAGCCACAGAAGTGATCCCCGGGGTGAATTTCCCATTTCCCATCCAATCATCAAGATTTTTCTTGAAGAGTGCTAATGAGGAGCTCTGTTTGACATAGATAGGTAGTCTGTTCCAGAGTATGGGAAGTCTCTGGGACAGGAATCTATCCCTCCAGCATGTTCTGTTTATTGTGGTGACAAGGTTTAGGTCCCTAGAGCGTGTAGCTCGGAGGGATTGGGATTTCTTTAAATGGAGCATGTCCAACAGCTCTGGGTTTGATATAGCTTTGTATGTTGGCAGAGATCGCCCCTGAGTAGGTGATGTGCGATGGAGTAAAGCTGTAGTTTTTTGAGACAGTCTGCATAGGGCATCTGTTTGAGGCCAGTAATCCTCTTTGTGAGGTATTTCTGTGGTCTTTCCAGTGTTGTAGATGTCTTGTGAGGTACATACCAAAAGGGGCGTTATACTCTATAATGGGTCTAATGAGTGATGAGTAGAGGGGAACAATGACCTCTTTTTTTCTGGATGAGAATCCTTTTGTGATGAGATGAGCCACGTAGAAGGATTTCCTGACCACTGTGGCGATGTGATTATCAAAGGAGAGACTACTGTCCACCTGTGTCCCAAGGTCTCATCACATTTTTGGCATTAAGTAGACTACCAGCTATGTGGTAGTTCATGGGTACAGAGTTTTTACCAAAGGGGATGACAATACACTTTTGGCATTGAGCTTCAGGCCATACAGATGTCATTTACTAGGAATAAATAAAATGAAACGGAGCATAGCTGCCCATTTGTTGCTAAATAATCTAATTGGTTGCTATAGTTTTTCATTTCATAGAAAAGAAGAGTTTAGCACTTATATTAAGGATTCTTGTTTTTTTAGCTAATGCCCTAAATAACAGATAACTTTTTCTTGGAAAGGTATTAGCATATAAGTGTGACCAAATTTACTAATCAAAGCATTATCATAGGATCTGGTAAAGCTATAGTACAAATTCAGAACTGGACATATGCTTTCAGTCACATTGTCAAAGCTACTTACCACATCATTTGATGCAAGGAATTTTGAATCCAGGCTAACAATACGGCACCCAACTGAAGAAAAGAAATAATTATGTTATTAGTGGCATGAAATGCAATGTCTAATTAATATTTAGTTACTGACTGACTTTTGCCAGTACATGAAATGAAATATTGTTGAGTATGTCATAGAGTAACTTAAGTAGTTGAGTGCTTTATTTGCAGAATTGTAAGAAAAGGTTGGCATGATTAAACTATTTGTATTTGCAGTCCAAGACGAATGTCACTCAGAGAAAATAGAACAATAAGTCAATAATCTGTCAAAATACAGTCCTTATAAATGGTGCTTCATCCATTTGTCTGTATCATAAATAAGATCAGGAAAACGCTTTGCACATTATCCCACCCTAACAAGCTACCTAACACATTACAAAGTAAGAAGAACCAAACAGAAAAGGGCAACCTATAACAAGATGCAGAGGACATAACATTTTAAATACACTTATGTATGTACATTTCATGTAATTTACTTAGAAGAAGAAGCAAAAAACCTACAGTCATTGTAATATACATTTATAAGCATTCAAGGTGCAATATTCACCATTTCACTAAGTGCTGATTCAGAGCCAAAAGGCAGAAACTGATAGCAGTTCTGGAGACAGTTACAAGACAAGTTAGGTGACGTATGGTAGTAAACAGGAAAACAGGTACAGTTATGCAGTGTGATAGAAAAAAAAAACATAGCATGAGATAAAAAAGTAGGAAGTCACGAGGAATAAAGCTGTGAAGAAAGTGAAAGACAATAACAAAAAGTGTAATTTGTTAAATGACTTCACATCTGCATATTTTGGTTTACAAAATTATTCCAGGGCTGCACTGAAACAATAGGTAAAGTGTTTTGATCATATTGATGCATGCTTATGATAAAAATACATAGCGAGTTTTGGGTTTCTTTTTTGTGTTCACAAGATAGCCGGTTTATTTGTGTAAGTTGATCATACACATTACACACGTTTCATAAAGATGGATCATTGCTTTTTTTTTTTTTTTTTACAATCCTTTGAGAATGCTTATATTGATCAATAGAAATTATATTTACAAATTCATACCTTCCGCTGACATTTACATTTGTACAATGATGGGTGGCGGTCTTAGTTCCCGTACTAAATCAAGCAAAGCCCTCATTATTCACCTTAGTTTGTATGCACAGAGACCTGTTTATTGGAGACACTCATGAAACAGGGTGATAAGAACTTCTGAATTTTGTTACATTGAAGCCCACAGTCCGAAAAGAAAATCCTCAACCTGATAGACTCTAAGTGGTATGTTTACCTGGTTATTTTTTTTTTAAGTTGTACTTTGAATATACCTCCAGGGATAGGTTCTCATCAATCTGTATACCTAACTGTTTAAGACAAGATAATGTATTCAGAAAAATCACTTGTAATTCTAATATGCCAGAGCTGGTTCGCAAACATTGACATTCCATTATTTGAAAAAAAATAGTCTTTGTTAATGAAAAATTCAGTAGAAAGCTAAATACAATAAAAACATATCTTTAAACAGTAGTAAAGTCTTGTTGAAGGACTAGTTAAAACCATAGATGCAACATCTTGTTTTAATCAGCACTAGGTCTGCATACAGAAACATGTTAATCTCACGTCAGTAGCACAATATATTATTTTATTTATTTGTTGCTATAGCTTTAGGTCCTGAGTGCAGGCGTTTGTAGAGCCACTGGTTTAGCAATGAATTGACAGCAAACAGTAATGGGTCTTTCAAGGCTTGTAAAGTGAGACACGTTACCTTGGTACAGCCTTTAGGCTACTGAGTGTAAGGAATGCCATTCTAATCTTTCAGGATAGCCACAGTACTAAACCTTTTAATTTTCTTGGATAGAAATCTTTGGAGAGTTTCAACATGAGTGATAGGATTGGATTTGTAGATATTAAAGAGGGCGCTGTATTCAGTGATTGGTTTGATAAAGGAAGAGTAGAGTGACAGGATGGTCTTTTAATGTTTCTCTCCTTTGTGGGTTGCATTTTGTGCAGAAAATGAAGGAGCTGTTAATACGCCATTTCCTGTGGGCTAGTGGCCCACCATTTCCTGTGGGCTAGTGGCCCAGGGTTTGATTCCATCATCAGTCACTTAACCAGACCGCAGTCCTGGTCTGAGTCTGAAAAAGGTACATGGAGATCAGTCCTCTGCCCTTTAAAACAAACAGACATTTAAAATAAAATCTTACAGCTATTTCCTTGTACATTAACTAGGTTAGTTTCAATGAATTCCTGATTATAAAGGAAACATGTTGATCAAATGAGAGGGCGTTATTCACATAAGTGCCTCTTCTGATGGTATATCTGTCTGAAAAGGAGTGCATATATTAAATATGAGGTGAGAGAAGGTCTTTTTTTGCTGAACATTACTACTCTGTAGCTTTTTGTATTCAGCTTGAGACTATTTTCAGTACAACACATAAGTGGATATTCTAGGCATTGTTGGAGATTTTACTTTAAGTAGATGACTGGATAAGAGTAATTAACTTTGCAGTTATCAATAAACATGGCCAACCACACTTCTAGGATATTGGTTCAGATGTCTAAAAATAAATGCCAAAATGGAGAAGGAACAGCACTGATCTCTGTGTTAACCTACTAGTTAAAATTTTACAATCAGAAAGACTATTAATAATGCTCACATCTTTGGATACACTGGATAGCCAATTTGCAATTATGCAAACTATGTATGTGCTTAAAATTAGTCTGTGTAAGATCTAAATAAATTTAGCATGAGGGATGGTCAGTAGCTTAGTCAATGTCAAGATAAGTGGTGTGCACTGAGTGACCACTGTCCAAAGCCCCTCTAATCATTTTAAAGAAGCTTACTAGGTTCAGGAAGCAGGATCTATTGTTCACAAACCATATTATTACCCAGGTCTATAGTTGGGCCACCTTTATGAAGGGTAATAGTGGTAGTTCCAAGCATCAGGCATGATCCACATGGACAGGCTGAGGTTGAACAATATGAATGGAGGCGCACATAATACATAGCTGGCAAAGATAGTCATGTAGTCTTGTCTGTTGTCTGATCTTATGGAACTATTATGTTTTAGTTTTTGATAGGGATTCTAAGACTTGTTCCAAGGTGTTTTCAAAGGAAAGTAAATCTTTATGGATACTGGGAGCAAAAATGAGAGCAGGCAATATAAAGATACCACTAAATTTGTCTAATAATATATTAGCTGTATTGTTGGGATTAGAATACGTGATATGATTATGGATTAGCTCTGTACATTGCTGGACAAAATCCTTTAATTTCCTGACACAGTTTAGAAAAAGATTTGCAGTTCCTTTTTGCATCAGCAGTGTTCATAACCTCATGCTTTACTTTACATTTTAGGATCATAGTATCATAGAAGGTTACTAAGCTAATGGCTTTGGGGCCCTTACAAGCCTAGCTAATAGTTTATCCCCAAAAAGAAACCTCAGTCAGCACCTATCACCTCTGTCAGTGAGGGACACAGGTAGAACCCCTGGTACAAGTTTGTGGTTTCCCATCCACTCATCAAGGTTGCAGTTGAAGAGGGTCAGGAAGATACTCTGTTGGACTTGTATGGGAAGTCTACTCCAGAGGCGGGGCAGCCCCTGGGAGACAAACCTGTCTCTCATAGGATCATAGGAAATTATTAGGCTATTGGCCCTGAGGCCCTTACAACCCTAGCCAAAAATTTAGCCCAAGTTCCAACAAGTCAGTACCCTAAGCCACTGTCCAGCAGGGACACAGGTGGAATCCCAGGGGTGTATTTTCTGTTCCCAATCCAGTTATCCAAGTTGTTCTTAGAAAGGGTTAATGAGGTACTCTGCTTGACATAGAGATGGAATCTATTCCACAAAAGGGGGAGTCTCTAGAACACTAAACTATCATGACAACAAGTCCTTTTGATGTCACAGACCAGGTTGAGGTTGCAACTGTGAGTTACTCAAATGCAGCTTGACTTTATGGCAGCAGCAGAGGTGAGGGGGGTGAGGGCTGAGCCAGCCAAGCCAGAGGTCACTCTCTGAGAGAGTCTGAGACTGAGCAGAAGGCAGAAGGAGCCTATCTGTGCTATCTGTGTGATAGGTAGATGTTAGGAGGCCCTGACCCTCTGGGTGAGGGTGGTCAGCTGTGTCTCTGGGCATGTGTACTGTGGGTGGGTACATTTCAAAAGGCTCAATAGGGGGGTATATAATGGAAGAATATAGGGTCTTTACAGGGGATGAGATGTGATGTGATAAGATACCACCCTCAATGAGGTGGGCCATGTCCTCAAAGCTTTCCACAAAACAAAGGCAATATGGTGGTCAAAAGTCAGTTTGTGGTCAACCTTGGTGCCCAAGTGATTGGACGCGTTGTGCTTTGATGATAATATTATTAATGGTATAATTTGTTTATTCCCCATCAGGATGAGGGAGGATGATGAATTTTTTTTTGAGATTTCATTTGAGGCCCATTTTGAGATTTTGTTTCTATGTTTCAGTAATTTGTTAGGTGAGGAATCACTATCACAACTGAATCACTGGGGAATTGACCCTTGCAGTCAAAAAATCACTTTTCACTGCCATATCCTCAGCCATATCCCACTGGTTTTGGAACATATCACAGCAGGGGCCCTATCACAGCAGGGATCCCCACCCCACCCCCCTGGGGGCACTGGGGTGGTTCCCTAGTTATTTTGATAAGATGGGTTCTATCAGTGAGACAGTTTGCTGCCCATCTGGTAACATATGGCTTGATGCCTAGTTGAGAGAGTTTATCTATTATACCTGAGTGAGGAATAGTATTGAAGGCATTGGCCAAGTCAAGGTAGGTGGGTGGACTGTCCCATCTGTCCATTGCCTTGGCAGGTGGTTCTGGTCTGTAAGAACCCTTGGTGACAGGCGATCTTAAAGAAGTTCCCCAGATTAACCCAAACAAGCATGATAAGGATGTCTGGAGGTCTTGAGTGTGTGTGTGTTGATGGTCCATGATGTCATGTTGTTGTCCATCTGATGAATGTCTATGATGGTGGATTGGGTCTATGATGCTTTGTCTTTGTGCAATGATGTATTATGGGTGCATAGGATGATAGTGGCTGTCCCTCAGGCTTTGGATGAAGGGTTTTCCCGAGTAAAGGGTTGAATAGGGGTGGGTAGAGGGCTGTTGTTGAATAGGTCCCATGGTTGCTGTGTTTTTGCCTTGTCCCAGAGAGGCAGATAGAGAGACAGAGAGAGGTGGGAGAGACCAGGAGGGGGGATGAGGAGTGGGAGAGAGGGGGGCTGGGGTGTGACTATAGCTGAGCTTTTTGTACAGGTTGGTTTTTTTTGTCTGAGCAGTGCTGCAGGCCTGTTTGGTATGAGTGGCCATTGTTGTGAAGAAGATTCCTGAATTGTTTCCAGAGATGTCTTGCAGCCCTAGTGCAGGTTTGCTTAGAGGATGCAGTTTGCTTGTCAGGAGCTTTTGAGTGCCTTATTTGATATTTCAGCTTTTTTTGCTTAGGATAGGGTTTATTAGGTTCATTTGCTTGTCTTTTATTTCTTCTTTTTCTTATTTTAGAGGTTTTTGTTTTATTTTATTTCTTTATTGTAGAGGAGGGTTTGTTCCTTGAGTAGGACTTTTTATTTGAGGAGGGTATTATTGATTACATTATGTATGCCTGATCCCAATATTCTAATACTACTAGGTTTAGTATTGGTGTGGTAGCTATATGGACATGTACCAGTTCCTAAGAATGGAGGGTGAGGAAATTTGAGTTTATACATTCCCTGAGGGAGTGGTGGATTTTTTGACAAATGGTGATGATTTGTTTGATGATTTGGGAGAAGAGGTGACCCCTTGTGGTGCTTGAGGGGTGTGATTTTGTAGACCGGATGTCATGAGGGGGATCTCCTAGCTACTCACGACCTTGAAGAAGTTCCGGGTTCTAGTGTTTTTCACTCATTCTGGATAATAACTCAATGGCATCGCAGTTTCAAGCAATTTTGGATGATTAATGTGTTTGCATTGAGTTTTTCCTCCTGTCTATTGTGAGGTGTTTCTGCAAATTCACCCAGGACAAGGGTAAAGGTTGAATCTTGATAGACCCAAAGTGTTCCAGATAGGTTTTGAGTTGATTGGAAGTTGGATCTTTGTTGACTATTTGAATAGGGTCTGTCAATTGTTAACTGCACCTGGGCCTTTTCTGTAAAATGGTTTTGACCAGCCTGACCAGCCTAATTTCTTTTATGTGCTTTGCATGTGTTGGTTACTGTGTTTCCCTTGGGTTTTTTATTTTTGTCTTTTGATAGATTGGTTCTGCTGGAATGCACAAATTTCAGCAGGATGAGCTGGTTGAGTTGATGCCAAAAATGTCAGTTATTTTCTAGTAGATTTTCAGATTCTAGTGAAAATGTTTTTGTTTTTCCTAAGTTTTTGGTTTTTCTCAAGATTAATGATTGGATTGTTTTTGACTAGTCATTGTTTACACAATTTAGAGATTGAAAATTACAAAATATATGGAGAATCACTTTATAATTGTTAACAAGAGAGAGATTTTACAAAAAAAATAATCAATTTGGTCAAACAATGTAACTTTTAAATTTGGAATTTATTTACTAAATAATTATATTTTTTTAAAAATACAAGATTATTGGTCATTTTTTTTTACAAGACTATTTTTTTTTTCATATAATGGCAGAGATCATATTTATTTTATCTCTTTCTTATAATGATAATAGTAGAGCACTATTCCAAATTATCAATAGGGTATGTAATCCAATAGATTTACAGAAATAATTCAGTTGTAATAAGAAGCATTTGACAAAATTACAAAAGATTTTGAAAAAAAGGAACTAATTATTAAGCTAAATAAATAAAATAAATAAGGTATAACAAAATACACTCAAAAATAACAGGATAATTAATAAAAATATAGTAATAAGACAAAGAAGAAAATAGGGCAAGTTATGTGAAATAGAGACATAACAATTAGATAAATATAAGTAAAAATAAGGTCACGAAGGTAAAAATATACAATATATAATAAAATAATACATTAATCCTAATAATGAATGAAATGAGGAGAAGACAACATGAAAAAGAGAGGGAAAGGAGAGTGAGAAAGATATGATGTGAGAAGACAAAAGCTTGCCCAATTGGAAAAGGACTTTGGATGAAGTTTTGAGAAGAGAGAGAAATTAGTGATAATTTGAGTTAGAATTTGATGGGGAGGATATGGAAGAAATGGATCAGAGTGGGAAGACAGGTTAGAGAAGGAATGGAAGGAGCAGAGTCTGAAGTTGTTTGATGAAAGGTGAGATCTTTGAATGAAGAGGTTAGAGTGTAGAAAGTTCAGACTGATGGAGGAAGATGGTTGAAGGAGACAGATGGATTGAAGAAGCAGATGATATAAGCAGGGATAGGTTATTTCTAGAGTTAAGAAGTGATGATGTAATGTGCTTTTATATAGCGTGTATGAAAGACAAGTTTTTCTGATGTTAATGCAAATGAGTGGACATCCATTTTGATGGATGCTGATGCAATGATGTCTTGTCCAGCGGTAGTTAGCTGTAGTGAATCTTTTTAACTTAATAGTTTTTAGGAATAAAAGTGGAAAGTTTTAGATTTTAAGCTAAAATTATTTATTATTATTATTTTTTATATTATAATGTATATTATAATTATATTGATGTTAATTCTATCGATAATGTTGTATGTTGCAAGACAATTTATATTTTAAGTTGTGTAATATGTTTTTTTATGCATTGTTATGTGGTTGTTTGTTTTTTTTTTGTTTCATTTTTATTTTTTAGATTTTTAGTTATTTGTTAATATATTGAATGAAAGTATTATTGAGCTTTATAATTGTTGATGAGAAGATGGGAATGAATGAAATCTTGTTTTTTTTTTTTATATGGGTTTTGTAATCTTTTTACATCCTTTATTGTGTTTTACTTATTATATTTTTTTTCATTACATTTCATTTGTTAAGCTTAGTTTTTTTCTAATAAAAAAGCTATAAGGTGGGTTAAAAGTATAGGAGTTTCAGAGGTGTTTGTTGTTTTTTTTTTTGTTAGTCTCTTCTGCAAGTTGACTGATCTCTGTCTCTGACTGTCATAAAAGATAGCCTCAGGTGGCAGCACGTTAGTACCACTGAACCTCACTGAAAATATAAAATAATTCTGGTCATATTTAACTAGGAATGAGGAGATAGCTGGGTGGGTGCAAGCAGGGGCTAGGTTGCTGTGCTTCTAGTGGGTAGTTTTACGGTTTGTTTCAGTGCTTCGGTAATAACAAAGTCCAGAAATGTTGAGCATATTTATTTTTAGAGGTATTTCTGTGCCAGTTAGGGCTTGGTAAACTGTAGTCCCCTAGCAAAAATGTATATGATCTGATATTTATGTTTTAGTTGTGCTAAGGTAATTCTATGATCTCTAGGGGACAATGACTTGTAGCTGCAGCTAGCAATGAAGTAGTAATTAGATTTGAAAAGGGAAATTTGATTCTATAGTAGCTCCAAACTGGGGTTATGAGTAATGGATGTGAGATGAAGGCATTTTTTTACAAATACAGATACTCCCATACTGTTGCCAAAATGACAGAAATCCCAATATGCACTAATCTCTGATAAAGAGGGAGTTTTGTCATTCCATTAAAACCACATCTCAATAACTACAACAATACAGATACATATGAGTTTCAGGAGGACCTCATGGATTCCATAGTGACACCAAGATGTTTTCTCATCTAGCATTTGTTATGTAGGTATGTTCAGCAGGAGACTCTGTGCAAAGAAAGCCTTAGCCAGTATGGAGAAGTCTTGATAAGAGAGGTGTATGTCATCCCTTGTAAAATACAAAGTCTTGCCTCTCACCTCATCCTACGCTGACACATGGTAGACCCACATCAATTTATGCCAACTGCTTTGCCAGTTATTAGAGCAAATTCTCTTGTCTTGGTATCTAGGCATCATTCTTGGTGAAGGTAAGATGCTATTTAAGATCACTGCCTTTCCTGCTTTCATCATTTGCATAGTAGATTTCATTATGTCTTTCTGCATTTCCTTCTGGGTAGAGCACCTCAGGTCATTCAGTCAAACATGGGCCATCATTACGTCATAGCCGCCGTTAGCCACCTTTAGGCCCTTTTCGATATCACAGATCTTGGCATCAGGCAAGAAGTTTACAGTCACCCTGACTTTTGTCCAGTCTAGTGTGAATGAAGTCTCTATGACTATTTCCCCTTTGTGCAAGCATACTTAGTGAGGTTTATGGGATTAAGCCTGTTTTCCTGGTGACTCTTGGGTTAGCTGTGTAGATCTGTAGCATGTGTGAGTGGATAAGCAGAAGGTGTCACCTTTTGTGCTGGAATCTAACATCTTCCAGTATGATCTAGGAGGTTTTGTTAAAATTTTCTTTATATCCACACCATTGTGTGTTGTGATTGCTGTGCTGTTGTGGAGGTAGGATGATCACCATTAGTGGGTTGAAGTGAGAGATTTGACTTCATGTTTATGGAACATATACATCTCTTTGTAAGACATACTATCAATTGATATGTATGTATGTATGTATGTATGTATGTATGTATGTATGTATGTATGCATTTATTTATTTATTTATTTTTAATTTATTTTCACTTTGTTGACCAGATTAGTCCCACTAACCTAACAGCCACTTTTCAGAAAGACTGAACATTGTATTCATATTGACTTGGGGAAATTTGACCAGGGTAAAGGGGAACTTCCCCTACACTTTGGAGCTGCAAGATTGTGCCAGAGGGCTCCTACAGTAGCAGTAGGAGAGAAAAGCCATGAAGAGTTTGGAAGTGGAATTGGAGAATCTGTATAAAACTGTTTGAAATGGAGCTTCAGAATGTAAACAAAGATTCCTGTATGGTGGATGTTACAAATGAGCAGCATTTAGCGGTCTCCATGGAGATGGAAATGACTGAGTTGGGTGAAGTGGTGCAGATAACAGATCTGGCATCAGGAAGGCTTGCAGATGATGTTCTGTTAAAAATAATCGAGCAGGATGATCCGGTGACAGTTCTGCTGTTTCATGGGGTGAGATGACAGATAACTTTTTTGGAAGTGCTGAGGTTGATAATGTAGAAAAAGAACCCTGGTGATGTGGCAGCAGAGAATGCAGACGTTAAAATTTATGTAGCAGTGACAGAAAGGAAAAGTGGAAAGTAGCAACAAACTGAGAAGGTGGCTTATTTTGTGGCAGCAGATAATGTAGTAACTAAAACATATGCAGCATTGAAAGCAGGCAAAAGGGGAGAGCAATGACTGTGATACTTTAATAGACAAATATATATGGGAAATCGTGGTAGCTGTTCTGGGCTTAAACCTCAAGTAATTTGGTCTTTTACATATCAGGATAGAGACTATTTGTGACTTAACATTTGATACTAATGCACTGATGATTAAGTTTCTGGAACTGTGTAACAAAAAGGACATTTATCCATGGAACAATTATCTGTTTTCTGGTAGTAACTTGAATGTTAAAAAAGTTCTCTGCAATTTGGAACTGATGAACTAGAAGAAGATGATGTTAAAAAATGCATGCAGCATCTGTTTGAAACTGTTGATTATACTGTGAAAGTTAAAGATGAAAGAAACTTATGCAATGGAGAGTTGAGGCTGGAAGCTGTTTTGATATGTGAAAAAAATGTTATTTTTGTGGCTGGTAACAGAAGGACATTAAGATATGCTGGGCAGCCTAGTCAGATTTCTTTTGAGGGTACTTTTCTCATTTAATTAATGATTCTGACAAGGTACAATGTAACCAGCAAAAAGATGTGTGCCTGAATGCAAGTTGTGAAAAATAGGGGCACTTTTGTATGAATTGTCAAGAGCAAACAGTAAATAATGAAAATGAAGGGGAAGAACCCAAACACAAGAAAGGACAGCAAGAGTCTGGGGAGAAAGTTAACTGGGTGAACAAGAAATAATATGGAGGGGGAAATGACAGAGAGAGAGAGAGAGAGTCTACAGGAAAAGACGTCTGGAGAAAGGACTGACACTAAATCATTTTTAAAGATCTAGCCAGTGAAAAATTTGGGTTTTGAGACTCAGGATTATTTGTTCCTAAACACAGGAAAAATATTCAGTTTGGGAAAAGTAAAATTAAGAAAATGAAAATTTAAAAATGTTTGCCCTAAGCTGAAAAAGAAGGAAAAGCAACAATGTGCGGGTAGTTATAGTAAATGTGAACTGTATTGTTAACACTGTAAAAAAGACAGGGATACTGGAATGGTGTGCTAAATGCGATATGGATGTTATTCTGTTAGAGGATGTAAGATTCCTGACAAGTGAAGCAAGAATAAAAACACAAACAAATCAGGGGTAGAAATATAATATGGAACTTAGTAAGTAAACTTTGTTCTGGAGTGGCTGTGTTGTATAAAAAACAGTGAAAATACTAGATGTGACCAGAATCAGCCTTTGGTCAACTGGTGTCCTAGGCAAAAGGGCTCCCCCCCCCCCACACACACACACATCCCAGTTCCCCCATCTTGGTCTACTTACACCATCCAATTTACTGGAAAAGCTCCCCTGCTAGAGTGGCGCCTTAGGCGGCCACCTAGTTGGCCTATGCTTAAGGCTGGCTATGGATGTAACACTGGTAATGATGGGAAGGTTAATTGTTGAGGATATCAGGTGGAGAGAACATGATTAAAGAATTATAGCATTATATGCATATATAACTATCAAGGAGAGAGAAAATCTGATGTTCTTCATATTGATCACTGCTGCAGTAGCCTTAGATATATGGACTATATTCTGCCAAGGATATAACAATCAGACAGCTTCTAGAGCTTCAGGGCACCTTCCACACACTCAAACTTTCATTTAGCTCGAGTTGAGCTGACTAAAAGATAAGCGTGGCTGGAAAGCCCCTCAGAGCTTCCCTGCTGATGATGAGTATGCTCCTCTGGGGCTTCTGAGTATCACTGGTCTGCTTGTGCCCCCCTTAGCTGGCAGACACATTCCCTTTAGGGACATATCTTACATTTTCTTATTTTTTATTGATGTTTTATTACTTTTCTCTTCATAAAATGTATTTTCATGCTAGGAGTGTTGCATTTTAATGGATTGTTTCGAGACTGTAATGTACTTTTAAACAGAGCACTCATTTCTTTCAGTTTAAAGGTAATGTTATTTAACTGATAAAATATTTTTGGGTGGAAAAATTGAGTTCATTTTAATATTGTAGGGCTGCCATAGTGTTTGAAAGAACTTTTTACTCTGTTTTTTTTCTGTCAAAAAAGTAACTTTTGTGCATTGGTAGTTTTGCTGGCATTGTTGCTTGTTTTCCCCAGAAGAGAAGAACTAGTTTCAGCTTGACCATGGAAAAGATTGTCACCCCCATTGTGATGCCAAGCTTATGTGTTATCTGGGCTTAATGACATCTGTTCTTTCGTTAGTGTGTTGAAACTTAAAAGTTTGTTAAGATGAAGAATCGCTTTTAAATACACTTGTGTTTATCACATTTCACGATTTTAATATTATTCAGGGATTTGTGATGGCTAGTATAATTTTTTAATGATTGTTTACCTGTTTTTCCAGTTGTTTTTAATGGTATCTTTTATGTACACTTATTTGTGAAATTACTTGTGAAATTGTAGTTTTCAGGTTTATAATAATAGTTTTAATATTAGTTGTTTACATTAGGAAGTAACCCAAAAAAGTTTTTGTTTATGTGAATGTTTTTGTTTTACATCATGATCT
The DNA here is from genome assembly GCF_019279795.1 of Protopterus annectens. Taxonomy (NCBI): domain Eukaryota; kingdom Metazoa; phylum Chordata; order Ceratodontiformes; family Protopteridae; genus Protopterus; species Protopterus annectens. Next base: position 198,360,957 of record NC_056741.1, read on the forward strand.
GCTTTATTTAATAAATCATATGACCTACTCCTCTGATGAATCATATGACCTACTTTCAGAGTAACATGTGACTATTTTTTACACCACATGATTGTTTAGGCAAAGTATTTAATGGTCCATTGGACTTTTGAATTTTGTCTGAAGAAGTTTGGTAATATGCCTAACAGAAGCCTTACTTTACTTGTTATTAAAGTGCCGATTGTTTTTCTGTTTCTTTGCCTTTTTTGTTGATTTTAGTAGTTGGTTATTTTTCACGTGTTTAATAGTTTGTTCTCCATTTTTGTCAATATCTGTTTGAGATTGTTTGAGTTATTATCTTATTGCCTTTCTTCTTCTTCTTCTTCTTCTTCTTCTTCTTCTTCTTCTTCTTCTGCTATCAAGGTTCATTATCAGCCATTTCAGCCTGTCTGCCCATGGATTCACCTGTTTGAAGGCAGATGCATGTAAAAATGTTTTGGAAAGGGGGTTTGCTTAAGAGGACTCCAAGTAAACCAGCTGCCCCTTCTTGGGAACTTAATTTTGTGTGAGAAAAAGTAAAACTTGCTTAATTTGAAACAGCTAACCTGGCTGACTGGAGGCTCTTAACATGGAAATCAGATTTATTGCTTGCTGTGACCTTTGGTAAGCTTTTCTGGTGAGTCAACCCTACCTCATTTTCTATGAGGACAGAGTTTCTTTTAAAACAAATTCCTCTTTTATGCCTGGTGTGATGTCCTAGTTTACTTTAAGTCAAACTATCTATCTCCCAGTTTTATTTCCTGAACCTAAATATGAGGAAGAAAGGATGCCCCATACCTTAGATGTCCACAGACAACTAAGGTACTACGTTGTCAAAATTATATTCTTCAAATTATTGAATCAATTGTTAATTTGTTGTGAGCGTAAGCATAAGGGGCAATTGGTGTCAAAACAGATTTTTTTCCAAATGGTTGTCTAAGGATATTACCTTTTGTTATGCTCACTATGACAAAGGGAGCGTTAAGGCCCACTCTACAAGGACCTTGGTTTCTTCTATGGCTTTTTGGAAAAAGATGAATTCTAGAAATCACTACTTCAATACATACTTTTACACACTATAAAATGAATTCCTTTTCTAGATCTAGATTATGCTTTAATAGGACCATTCCCCCAGGGCTACTGGACCATTTTCCTTCCACCTTCCAAATATAGTTAGCAATGGTAATCTACCCATATAGGTAAGGCTACTGCAGCAGTGATCAATATGAAGAACATAGTACAGTTATGTAAGTTGCACTTCCCATAACAGTAGATGTTCAAGTGATTACTGCTCCAGTAGATGTAGGGTGTGGATATTTATTTTTTGTTATTCCTAGCCTTGTCCTTTAGGGTTCAGCCTCTCTCTGTCTACTGGTAGGAAGACTCTGAAGGACTTTGTGCCCAAACTTGTCTTTTAGTCATCTTAGCTTGAGCTACTTGACAGTGTGGGTGCTTGGATGGTGCCCTTAAGCTTTGCAAGCTGTTCAGCTCTACTATCATTGGCAGAATATAGCCCATATAGCTAAGGCTACTGCAGCAATGACCATTTGAGCATCTACTATTGTGGTATGTCCAACTTAACTCAAATGCCCTTTTCAGCAAATATTAAACTGTGTGGTGTTTAACATGAAATGTATAGTTGCAGGAACTTTAATTGCAGTTTAAATGGAAAATGTAAAAAGAAAGGGAACGATGTAAAAAAAAAATACAAGAAGTGATAAAATGTGGTAAAATAGCTGTATGGAAGAAAAATCAGTGGACTTATAAAAGGGGGCAATTGGATCTGAAACTGATTATTTTGGATTATTGGAAGGCTTGGGAATAGCAGATGTTGATTCAGTTATGATAGGTTTTTCAGACCATGTCAAAAAATGGATGGAGGTGATGCAAGAATAAGAGTACATTAAAGTAGAAAGAAAATAAGAAGAATAAATGATAAATTATGGGATGCATTGCAGTTATGGAAGGATAATTTAACCATGAAGCATTTGTATAAAAATTTCTCTGAATGATGGCTTGAATTTAAGAAGTATAAAAAGTGTTTTTTTCAATGGCAGGATGGTGTATGAAAGGACGCGAGAATGTAGAACTTAAGGAATGAGGCTATTAGGATGTGGAAAAATAAATATATAATTGTTGCCATAAAGCTAATATCACAGTCCCAGGTATTTAAGGTGGTCATTTCAAGGCTTGATTTGTATGCAGCACATCTCTTAAACACTAAAGAAAGAAATCTAGCTTCTGATTATCTCCACAACAGAAAATTAAGGGGTGTATATTAGAACATCGAAGTTTCAAAACTTTGAATGTTCTAATATCGAACCCTATTCAGTGAAAGCTGAAAACATCGAACATACAGAACAGCAAATTTTTTCCTAGGGAAAAAATTTGCTGTTCCAAAACACATACACACAAGCACACCAAACAAACAGCAATCCACACACATATACCTAAAATCATACACCTAACCCTACACTAAACTATACACACACCACTAGCTATCCACTTACCTTAACCCAAATACTAACCCTAAGGTCCGTCACTATTGCACACTCGCCTCACCCATGCCCTAACCATAACTCACCTACCCCACCCCAAACCTCACATCCACACAATCACACACTTACCTGACCAACGCCCTAACCCTAACTCATCTAACACGCCCTAACCCTCATGTACACACAGTTGCACACATACCTAACCCGCGCCCTAACCCTAACTCACCAATCCCGCCGTAACTCTCACGTCCAAACAATCGCACACATACCTAACCTGCACCCTAACCCTAACTACCCTAACCCGCACTCAATCACACACTTACCTGAACCCGACCGGTAACTTTCCACTACAGCGCTGAAAATACCGAAGCAACAGAAAAAGAAAACCAAATTCTTTCCCTAGGAAAACATTTAGTTTTCTGTTGCATCGATATTTTCAGCTTTCGCTGAATAGGGTTCGATATTAGAACATTTGAAGTTTTGAAACTTTGATGTTCTAATATAGACCCAAAATTAAGAACTGTTTTGCATTTAGTTAATCTCTGGCTTGTTTTAAGTAAATCATTTGACTTTTTGAAAGTAAAAAGTTTGCTTTTTAATATTAATCTGCTTGTTAGTAGTGGGTAACTGGCCTTTAGGTCAGAAATAGTTTCAGTGAAAGAGAGACTGGCTTTGATTTTTTTTTTTTTTTTTTTTTGATGATCTGGTTACTGATTGGATTATTGTTGTTGCCTTAAAGTAAATATCACTGTCCCCAGAAATTAGGGTGGCCCTTTCAAGGCCTCTTTTCTGTGGAGCACTTTTGCTATACACTAAAAATAAATTCTAGCTTCTGGTTATCTTCACAACAGAAAATTGAGAACTGCTTCTTGAATCTTGAATTTTTACCCACATTCCCAGCCTTCTCCTGTTGTGGTTTTAAAAGGTTGTCATCTCAAGCTTCTGCACCTTATGACAATCTGACTTCCAAACTCCCTCCCTTTCCTTTTTCATTGTTATTGTCTGTTGTGTGAGGTATTTATTTACTTTTCCCACCCAACACTCTAGGAGACCCCTGTTAAAACCTTTGTTATAACAATAGTTGTCCCTTAACAGGACTGGACAAAATGGATAAGCAGTTTCCAGTTATCTCTGTAGCCATCTTGGTAGAAACGGGCATTGTGAAATAATGCAGCAATTGTCTCATGTTCTCAGATAACCAGTTAATCCTCAAAGAAAGAAAGAAAGAAAGAAAAAGAGAGGACTGAATGGAGAGATGATAAGTCAGCAAGCAAAGGAGAGTAGTGTTGTTGAAACTGAATTCATCCTCAAGTCTTGGTGAGTACCTTCACAAGGTGGACCCTGTTTTTCACAAAATCTCTCCAAAATGTCACTCATATATAGACTGTATTTATATAGCATACATCATGGACAGACATAGGTCCAAAATTAAAAAAAGATAGCTGAGCGACAAGACCCAGGATAAAAAAGTACCCAATCTTGGTGGGTGCACAGGTGTTAGGACTGAAAAAAATGACAGTGTAGAATCCTCAAAATAAGGAAACATTCTTATAATGGGGCCAGGCCAGTCCTAGGACTAGGATACCCCCCTTGTTGTAGAAGGATTTAGCAGTCCACAAAAATCACAAAAACTGATAGGCCAAAGAGCCATAAAGATGATAGAGTGGACTGTTGAGGATAAGAAAGATATTATGTATTGTTAGTATTATGTAAAAAGTCCAGAATTTCTAGACATAAGACATACAAAACTATTAAGAGAGAAATTAGAGGAAAGAAAAATACTTCCACAAGAAAAACTGCCAGAAGCCTCAAATAAAAATGTGTGTTCATTAATGCAAACAATTTGTGAGAAAAAGTATACAGACAAAGAAACTTTGATGTGTTTGGTAAAAGAAGCATATGAGGAAGTGTGAAAATATAAACAACAAAACCTAAACATTTTTGAAAAGTATAAACAAGAAATATGGACATGGGAAATAAAGAGATTTGATATGGTGCAGTATTTATGCAAAGGTGAAAGCCAAATTAATCAATGTAAAGACGGCAGCCCCATAGATATTCGAAGAGAAAGACAGGCAAAGGCATCCAGATATAGAAAATTTCACAATAAAAAAAATATTATCACACAGAGTAAATGTAGAAAAGCAGATTAGTAAAGCAGAAGTTAAAAAATAGAAGTTGAAGTTATGGAGTGCCTGCAAAGTGAAGGATTTGGTGTAGAAGATCTAACACAGGTTACATAACAGTATGATGTAAAGAGCCCCAAACGTAAGGAGAAAGAAGAAGATCAGCAGACATGTAAAGAAGAAATATGGACATGGGAAAGAAAAAGAGATTTAATATGGTGTAATATGTAAAAGATAAAGCAAAACTAATCAATACAGAAAGAGCAGCACCAAACATATTTGAAGAGAAATCCAGGCAAAGGAATCTATACATGGAAAACTTTACAATACACAAAAATAAGAAGATAAAGAGGAAAAGCAGAAAATGAGATTAATAATGGAAAAGTTAAAGAAACAGAAAGTGAGGTTATGGAGTACCAGTGAAGTGAAGGATTCAGTGTAGAAAATCTAATTCAGAAAGCACCACAACAGGATAGAGCAATGGACATCCAAATTAAGAGGAAATCAGTGAAATGGGAAGCAATTGGTTAAGTTCCATATGAAGATATTTTGGAGCCTTCCACAGGAAACCATTATGAACATTCACTTGAAGCTGGACAGCAAGAAAAGGAACAGAAAACTGTGGAAACTTGTGTCCGCCGTCAATGTTGAGGAGTGATAGGCCAGTGAGTTCCCATATGACAGACTGAATGATGGCACGGGATGAAATTGAAGAGAATGTGCCACAGGAAGACGCTCTAGAACTTTGCATAGAATTCCTGCCAAAAAACAAAAATAGTGTGCCCTCAGTCTAGAAGAAAATGAACTAACAGAAGAGTTGTTTGACTTAATATAGACAGACATATTAAGATCAATGAAAGAAGTAGAGTGCAAAAGGTCAATAAAACCCAAAAAGTCAGAAATTTGATAAAACAAATGGACACAATAATTAGGCCTGTCCATAGAGATCCATATGATATAACAGAAGTAAACAGGCTATATTACTGTGCAGCTAAATTACGGTCCCTATTATGTGATTGAAGATGCATTCTTTCAAATGCATCTTGATCGAACTTAAAAGAATGAAAAAGCAAAATATCGAAGCGGCTTTTAAGTGAATTCTTTCCCTGGGAAAGAATTTGCTTGGTTGCTTCCGTTACTTTGCCACTGCACTGTAGTGCGATCTCAGAGTTGGTGTATTTAAGTAGGGGGGTGTGAGGGCAAAGCCCCCCACTTAAGTACTGTTTTAAATTTTTTTTCCCCTTGGAAATAATGTATAAAAACAGTGATCTGGGCATCACCAAATGGTATAAATATGTGTAATAAATACAAAGCTTATTTCTATTAGTGACCATAAAATAGTGATATGAATAAAATAATGCTATAAAGGTGGAATAGTAAAAAGATGGAGCTGTGTAAGGTAAATTCTTGTGAATTTTCCAATGAACCTGAAGTAAATGTTACTCTCAAGTTGTTCTAACATACAATGCATATACAATGCTACCCTTTAGTAAAATACTAGAATTATTAAAAATGTGGATGCATTATACTCATATAAATGAACCTAAATAAATATAAGTATTTAAAAATCTAAAATACTGGGTATTAAAAATGAATATTAAAAAGTAAAACCATGTGAAAGACTCTGTTCTTAAAAAACATAATTAGCCACAAATTGCAATCTAGCTGCTCTTAGCTTTAACACTGGCACTAAAGATATATTCTCATTCAGGCCTGGAGCTTCATTTGCCTGTAAAACCACTTGCCAGTATGTCTCCCTATACTCAATTTTTATACAACCTCTGTTATTCCATGGTATAGATGCCAGTACAAAAAAGAATGCATTATTTTTACAATTAAGAGTGTGTTTATATATAGCACTATTCATATTTTGAATTATGATATTATAATAGTGCTCATAAATGCACTTTTGTTTATGTTCAAAACCGTAAAGGTAACACACAGCAGTGTGCAGAGCTAGGGGTTAATGGTACCACCTTCACTGATCAGGGAAACACAGAGACTCTAGCAGCCAATAAATTCAGCTCAAACTTTATCCCCAGTCCCCATCAGCTACCCCCTGTAAAATCCCTACTAGCACACTCCACCAGCTATTAGCAGGGATCAGGTTCTGGCAACACTTACAATGGCCAAAAACTGCCTCAATGGGCACCAAAAAATATCCCTGGTTGCCTCCTGAATAATCCAAAACACAACCTATCAGGACAAATTAAGGCACTCTTCAACTACTGCCTCAAAACAGGTTATGTATCAGGTGAATGGAGGACATCAATGGTCATACCTCTTAATAATAGTGGACCATCATCCAACTCTGGACACATCAGTCTGACAAGTTTAATATGCAGAGCCATGAAACAAACTGTCTTGGAAATGATCAGCACGGGCATTGGCAACCTACAGGGACTGGACTCATTCCAGTTTGGCTTTGTTAAGGGAAGGTCAGGCCTACTTAACCTAGTTGATTTCTTTTAGAAGGTCACTATGACAATGGATGAGGATAAAACAGTGCATGCTGCATGCATTGACTTCACCAAGGTATTTGATACAATACTCCACTCAGGTGTTGTTGACAAACCCTACAAACTAGGCATAAATCCATACATAACTCCCAGGATTGCTGACTAGCTTATTGATAAGATCCAAGAAGTCAGAATTGGTGAGACCACCTCCACCAAGAGAATGCTCATCAGCGGAGTATCTCAGGGCTCCTTGTTGGGTCTGTTCCTGTTTGGCATCTACTTCTCAAAAGTCAAGGCTAATGTCAAAGGCCTTTGACTCATCAAGTTTACAGATGACTGTAAATCGGAAGCTATCATAGATTTCCCCCATGACACAAACTTCTTGCAAGAGGGTCTAACACAGACAAATGACTGATGCCAACGCCATGGCTTAAAACTCAGCACCAGGAAATGCATTATAATTCCCTTTGGGAAATTGTTCACCCAAGTTAATTACTCCATTGATAAAACACCTCTAAGAGTTGAACAAGTAATCAGAGATCTGGGAACATATGCAGACAGCAATCTGGGCTTTGACCAATATGTAGCAAAGATAGTACGAAATTCTTTCTATGTCACCCAACTTATAGGTAGGTTTATAGGTTCATAGGTTCATAGTTCATAGAAAATTACTAGGCTATTGGCCCTAGAGCCCTGACAAGCCTAGCTATATTTGTTCTGAGCTGTCCCAATTGTCGGTGGTTAGATGAGTGAAGTTCACAGATGTAAGGGTCTATGGTAGTTAATACCAACTAACTCTGTCCAGGAGGGCATGGGCACCACCACGGGAGTAAATTTGTGGTAGCCCATCCATTGATCTAGGTTGCTTTTGAAGATGGTCGGGGAGGGGCTCTGTTTCACATGAATTGGAAGCTGGTTCCAGAGATGTGGCAGTCTTGGGGAAATGTATCTATCTCTTCAGCATGACCTGTTCATGTCAGAAGCTAAGTTATGATCCCTGGAGTGAGTGACTCTCATGCAGTTTGATTTATGAATATGTAGCATTTCCATTAGGGCAAGGTCAGAGGCTGTCCTGTAATAAAAGCACAGGTCATCCTTTAACAACCTGTAGGAGACAGAATACAGTGGCAGGGCTTTCAGTCATTCCATGTAAGACTTATTTTGTGTACCCTGTAATTTCTTTGTGAAAAACCTCTGTGATCTCTACAATTATTGCAGGTGTCTGTTTAGATACATGCAAACAGGAGCATTGTACTCAATTTTTGGTCAAATGAGGGCCAAGTATAATGGACTAACAACATCCTTAGATCTCAATACAATGCCTGGCATCCAGGTCTAAAGAAGGTATAGTACTACTCTGCTCAGCCTACAAGACATCTACACTGATCCTGCACTGACAAATTTGTTGCAAATCCACAAAACAAATAACATCAGAAATACCCATCATAAAGACCTAAACCTCATTTGTGACATAAACATGACATGTTGGAGAGATGGTGTGTGCCTCAAAGATTACCCGTTTTCTGGAACAGGCTTCCCATCCATGTGAAGCAAAGCAAATCCTTAACCCTATTCAAATGCATCTTGGACCAATGAATGGAAAATCACAGATTTACCCCTGATTTGTCACCTATGTTTCTAATGGGCAGGGGAAGTCAGATAATGCTGGTTGTGTAAAAGCCTGTATTGTAGCTGTAATATTACCTGAAGTATTAACACATGTCAACAATATTTTGGTAATTTTGGAGTAAGCTTGGCTAGGCTTCAAATGGCTCTTGGGCCAATACCCTAGCAACAACCTACAAACCTATGAACCTGTGACTGACTTCAGGTTTAAACACCTTATTTTGAAAATTGGTTTCCCATTGTGAGAAACACATTTTGAAACTTTTATTTTTAATTTTTAATTTCAATAAAAAGAGTATACCACTGTCCATCTCCCACAAAATTAGACTAAATGGATCTGAATTGATCTGTTTCTGCCACATTCCCCTTTTTGTCCACTTGTATTCTGTTCTGATTAATGAAGTGTTTTAGTTTATTTCTTGAAGAGGTAAGATATGAACTAACTCTATAATCCATTTTGTCCTGCTTAGCTGATCCTGCTTGTAGATATAATACAATTAATAGTCCAGCTACTCATACATCTAATGTGCGCATTTTTTGCAACCAAATACAAAGACATCAAATGTCCTGTTTCTGTGTTCTGTTCTTCTGACCTCTGTACCATCAATTTTATCTTCCTACCCAACAACCTGGCTGACTAACTTGTTCCTCTATGAGGTTGAGAAACAAGTCTGATTGTTCCCTGACCAAGTAATGAGATGTACTGGCTATTCATTCTTTGCTCAAGGCCAGAAACTTTTCAGCTCATTTATTCCCCAGGAGGTGACAGTCATGTGTCCACAAGGAAGCATTATTTTATGGTGAGGAATTCCCAACACTTAACTTCTTCCCCATCAACATATTGTGACTTCTGCACTTGTTGCTAATAGAGAGCACAGACCTGTAACAGCGTATCCAAAATCCTCCATACCAAAATGACACACTACCAAATGTGTTGCAGAGGCACAAAGCTCTATAAAGCTGTGGTCACATACCTACTGTCCTGTAGGCATCAGCTATAGAAGAAGCTAGCCTACTTTCCTACCCAAGGATAAATGAGCCATCATTGGCAACTTAGTCCTGTCTATCCCATCCCTCCAGCACCAGTGGTCCTAACAAGACATGTCTTATCTGTTTTGTAGTCAGGCTTTTACTTCTTTGTGGCATGGAGCCAAATCCCATATTTTATGTTCTGTTAAGAATCTTATAACCCATTTCCATGTTGAAGACAAGGATGGCTTTTTTCTGAATCATATGTTTTGCTGGCCAATACATGTATCTTCCATTGGTTATTAGTGACTGAATCCAGTCTGATTTTCCTCAGTTACTTTGAAATATGGTTACAGTATACATAATGCAAGAAAAAACATGAAATAAGATTCTGGTACAACATATCATATCTATAGATTACCTTTCTCTCCTTGCTTGTAGATTGGCTTGTCTGTCTGGATAATTGTTTCAGTCATTCGCTTAAGGATCAGAAGTTGCTTTCCTTCATTGACTATAACTCTCTTCTGCACATCTGTTCCTGTCACATATAATGTGCTGACTGTTCCCCTCATATAGTCTGCAGTAACCTTGACAGGTGGAGCCTGAAATACAAGGAAAGTAATCAGAATTTTGCATATTTCTATTTTTTTTTTCATGTATTTTTTCAGTTATACTTTCTAGTGTTTTACCGTGAATCAGCTTCATCTTGCTCTCTTACAACAAGCATTTTAAATTTGGATTATGCCAACACTGGGATTAATTGCATTGCTTTAGATACAAACTATTTGAGATACAAATAGTCTGATGTTGATAGCTAAGAATGCAATAACTCATTTAAGCTCAGTATGGACATTGTAATGCTAACTGGTCATGAAAAGTATAAGTTTCTCTAAATTAAAGAATTAATATTTTAATGTTCCTGACTACAGAACTCATGAACAACTCTTTTGTTTTCTGACCTACAGTAGTTAAATGGCTAGAATTTCATTATGAAATCAGATACAAGGTCAAGCAGAAAAGTCATTTAATTTCAGTCATCACTTAATCTCTCAGGGTTTAAGAATGATGATTACATTTTGTAATACTTCTATCAAGTAAGGTCTTAAACTGGTTACAGTGATGAAAGTATAGTATGTACCGTCTAAATCGGTAGTTTTGTAAGCAGCAACTGTTTCTCTGGTATCTGTATCATAATTAGTTTTTCTACAAAATACCAAGACTTCATTATTTTTTCAACTTTTTTCTTATGTCACTGTGATTTCAACACTTTGCAATAACAATCACGAGCCACTGACACCAAAACACTCACTTTATGATCTGAATGTCAATTTATCACATCTGCTTCATGTAATGGTCAAGATTACCCATTCTGTTTTTAGTCAAAGTCAAAATAAACTTTATTGTCATTCAGACAAAGAAATGCAATGCATCACTGGATGAAATTTCATTGCTTCAGGCTCGTATACATTAAAAAAACAGTTTTAACAAGAGGGTGAAGGAAGCATATAATGAAAGAAATTCTAGACAGTAAAGATATAAGTACACATATAGATAACTTAACCACCACCACCATTTTTAAGATAGGATAGCAGCATAGCATAATTCACAGTTCCTGCACTTGTACAAGTAATGATTTAGTTCAGATTGAATAACTTAGGTAAACAGAATAATTTAATTCTACAACAGTAAAGACAATCATATTGCACTTATGGTGTTCTCATGAAATGAAGGAGTGCTGGCATTGTTATGGTTAGTTGTTCAGCAGTCTGATCACTTGTGGAAATAAACTATTCTTGAATCTTGATGTTCTGCATCTGATGCTTCTGTATCATTTCCCTGAAGACAGGAGGTGAAACAGTCCACATGTGGGATGATACTTGGCCCTAATCAGTTTCACAACCCTGCCATAGCATATGCAAGAGTAAACGTCCTGTAAGGACTGAGGGTTTGATCCTGTGATTTTCCTGGCCTGCTTAAAACCTTCTCTAATGCCTTGCGATCTGCGTACAAGCAGTTACCATACCACACTGTGATGTTGTTAGTATGTTTTTGATCATTTGTATTTGTGTATTTATTGTGTATTTGGGAAGCATG
>NC_056741.1:198377725-198380225 GCF_019279795.1 Protopterus annectens
AATATAAAATAAAGAACAAGCAAAAATATTAGATCATGCCACACGGATGTTCTTTTATATTCACCAGTCAGTAAATTAAAGGCAATATCTCCCTGCCGATTTGATTACGACAGTGACTGTAACAACTGTTTGCAACAAATGTAATGCTGACTTTGGCCAAATCACATGATTTTACACTGTTCAAAGAGTCATCTGGTACTGCGTTTACTCCAAAGCATTCTTCTGCAGGCTTCCTGCTACATTTGTATAAGAAAAAATTCCAGTGAATTAAGGGAAGAGATGCATTCCATTTACATGTTCAATACATTATTTCAGTACGAACTTAAAATGGCCAAAGTCCAACCCAGCAACTATGGAAAGCTAATGTTATTCATAGCTGCATTTGAAAATCTTGTTTGAGCTTTAGCATGAGAATATAGATAATGTGATGATTTTGTACAAATACAACTCTTTCCATCAAATCAGCATACAAGGAAAAATATTCAACTAGACAAGAGTAGTCAAAATCCAGAAAGAAATGTTGGCAAATTATATAATAGACAAAATATACTTGGTAATGAAGTTTCCCATTTGTCTAGCAAAAATGCATTTTTCTTTGAACATTCATTTTTAAAGAAAAAGAAAAAAAGGTTTTCAATGTAAATATATTAGATACGCTGTAATGGGATAGTTTTGCACACTTAACCAATAGCCATTTTAGCAAATGACATGTCAAGCTCCCTTTATTTAAGCAAAGGTTATTGGTGTCTAATCAAGAAGTGATACGGATATGAATGCATTGTTTTTATATATTTCTAAGCTGCAGAAAACTTGTTGCGGATGTTGTGAGCACATCACTCTTTTTGAAATGATGTGGCCTTTTGTATACTAGAAATAATTCTATAGACTCACCTTCATGCAATAACTAGTCAGAGCTCTTTTCAAATAATGACTTTTAAAGGAAAATCTAGCATACTTCCTTTAGGTACATCTATCATGGCTTTACCTCTATAGAAGTTCCATATTGTACTTTCTAGTGCAACATGAAAGGTTTGCTGTTACTTTAGCAGTGTCATCCATTTGCAGATGGTATTCTGTAAAACTCCTACATATATAATCAGGGATAGACGTTTTGGATCTTTTTATTTTCTGAAGGGTAAATTACAGTTTCTTGCCAATTAATGGATACTCAGAATGTTGCCCTTAGACTGTTGCTGGCATTACAGAATGGTCAACAGCTCAGAGAATAGATTGTGTGAATCTATGATTTTAACAATACTCACAAAGATGCTTGCACTTTCTGATCAAAGGTATCTAATGTCCTTGCGGTAAATATGTGAGAATACATCTTAGTTTTTAATGATGTTATTTGTAAAGCAAGTGCAACAATGAATGTAATATTGGACTGAGTGCTGCAATGAATGAAGTAAGAGAAGTTTTAATGAGTATAATATTGCCAGCCTTTAGAGTGGTTGTTCACTGGCTCATACTATGGAGGTCTTGTTAGATATCTACAGATTATTGGAAGGTGCATGAAGACCACAAGGTCTGCAAGGTGTGCAAGGACAGAACCGACATGGTTAGAATTGCTGGAGCCATGTCAGACTCCAAACCAGTTACAAGTGGTGTCCCACAAGGCTCAGTCCTGGGACCTCTCTTGTTCGGTATATATTTCTCGGAGGTACAGGCCAACACGGAAGGACTGTGGCTGACCAAGTTCACAGATGACTGCAAACTGGGTGCCATAATCGACTCTCCAGCCGACACAAGCATCCTCCAAAAGGGCCTTATAGAAACAGACAACTGGTGCCAGAGCCATGGCCTCAAGCTAAATGCCAAAAAGTGTATAGTCATCCCCTTTGGCAAAAGCAAAGTGTCCACAAATTACCACATAGGTGGTAATCCATTAAGTACAGAAGAAGTAATTAGGGACCTGAGGACCCAAGTTGATAGCAATCTCTCATTTGACAACCACGTGGCTAAAGTGGTTAGAAAAACATTTTATATAGCCCACCTAATCATGAAGGGATTCACATCTAGATCAGGGGAGGTCATCGTGCCTCTTTACTCATCCCTCATCAGGCCCATAATTGTGTACAATGCCCCTTTTGGGATGTACCTTACCAGACACCTGCAGCATCTGGAAAGACCCCAAAAGTACCTCACCAAGAGGATCAAAGGGCTCAAACAGATGCCATATGCTGCCCGGTTAAAGAAACTCCAGCTCTACTCAGTGGCATACCGCCTGTTCAGAGGCGATTTGTGCCTGACGTATAAAGCCATGTCCAACCTGGAATTAATGGACATGCTGCACCTCAGAAAATCCAAATCCCATCGAGCTGCGCACTCGAGAGACTTGAACCTCAGCACTGAAATGAATAGGACATGCTGGAGGGACAGATTCATAACCCAGAGGCTCCCTTCACTCTGGAATAAAATCCCAGTCCAGGTTAGGCAGAGTCCCTCATTGACTCTCTTCAAGAGGAATCTAGATGAGTGGATGGGAGATCGTAGGTTTACC